>NC_039245.1:29158067-29218585 GCF_003368295.1 Carassius auratus
GTGCCTGACAAATTTCGATGTTTTCGCCATGAAAAAGGAATTTGCCTGTAACTGCAGAGCATACAATGCGTCCAATCTGCCCAAACTTCACATGTTAGATAAACTCTGCCCTACAGAGATCTGCATCGCCCACCATTCAGTTATAGTCATAGCGCCACCTATTGGCAACAGGAAGTGACATGTTTTACGCTGCGACAAACTACTCCTATAATTTTTTTGAGATTAACATATATTTTGTGGTCAGTCTAATCTAAAGGCCTGTGCAATGTTAACTTTTGGAGATCTTGAGTTTTTTGTTAAAGGGCGTTTCCATGGCGCCATGACAAAATTTGATGTCTTGCCACAGCAAGAGAAGTTGTTGTAACTCAAGCATAAAATGTTCAATCTTCCCCAAACTTCACATGTTTGATAAGAGTCCTGGCCTGAACACATCTGAAGGCCAATATTCCATTATAATGATAGCGCCAACCTGCTGGCAACGGTAAGATTGGCACATATATGGGATATACTTCAATATATTCCACTTATATTTAGGACATTAAATGCATATTTCTCAATGTTCACCTTTTTACTAAAGCCACACGATGGCGGTGAGCCCGGGTGCGAGGGCCCGTTCATCGCTGCTTGCAGCTTTAATTAGGGCCCGAGCACCGATGGTGTGAGGACCCTATTGGAATTGCTCCGTTTATTATTATTATTATTCCGCTTCTCCAAAATGAATCGCATTTTTGAGGGCCTAAACATGCTCAAAAAGTCACCAAATTTTGCACACGCCTCCGAACTGGCGAAAATTTACGTCTGATATGGGTTTCAGAAGTGGGCGTGGTAAAATGGCTCGACAGCGCCACCTATGCACGTTCAGCGGTGTGCGCCTCGAGCTAAATTTCACGTACATGTATGAAAATCGGTACACACATGTAACACACCAATACCTACAAAAAAGACTCTTGGAGCAAAATTCTAAAACCAACAGGAAGTCGGTTATTTGTAATATTATGAGCAAATTTTGTGTAATTTTGGTCATTTCCATACGTTGTATTTTAACGAACTCCTCCTAGAGATTTCTTCAAATCAACACCAAATTTGGTGTGCCTAATCTAAAGGCCTTTGCGATGTTAAATTGCGAAGATCTTGAGTTTTCGTTGAAGGGCGTGTCCGTGGCGGCCTGGCGAATTTCGATGATTCGCCATGAAAAATGAAGTTGCTATAACTCAGACATACAATGTCCAATCTGCCCCAAACTTCACATGTTTGATGAGACTCCTGTCCTGAACAGATTGACATGCCCATATTCAGTTTTAGTCATAGCGCCACCTATTGGAAACAGGAAGTGACATATTTTACGCTGCGACTAACTACTCCTAGAAATTTTATGACATCAATGTCTTTTTTGTGGTCAGTCTAATCTAAAGGCCTGTGCGATGTTCAGTTGTGAAGATCTTGAGTTTTCGTTATAAGGCTTGTTCATGGCACCGCGACGAAGTTCGATGTCTCGCCATGGGAATAAAAGATGTTATAACTCAGGCATAAAATGTCCGATCTTCCCCAAACTTCACATGTATGATAAGAGTCCTGACCTGAACAGATCTGCAGGCCAATATTCCACCGGGTGTGGCAGAATGGCTCGATAGCGCCACCTATACACATTCAACGGAGTGTGCCTCGAGCTATGTTTCACGTACATGTACAAAAATTGGTACACACATGTAACTCACCAACATCTACAAAAAAGTCTCTTGGTACGAAATCCGAATCCCAACAGGAAGTTGGTTATTTTGAATTTTCCCTGCAAAATTGGTGTTGTTTTTGCCATTTTCAGGGGTTGTACTTTAACGAACTCCTCCAAGAGATTTATTCAGATCAACACCAAACTTGGTCAGTGTAATCTTAAGCCCTTTGCCATGGTAAATTGCGAAGGAATTGAGGTTTCGTTATAGGGCGTGTCCATGGCGGCCTGACAAATTTCGATGATTCGCCATGAAAAATGATGGTGCTATAACTCACACATACAATGTCCAATCCGCCCCAAACTTCACATTTTTGATAAAACTCTTCACCTGAACAGATCTACATGCCAATATTCAGTTATAGTCATAGCGCCACCTATTGGCAACTGGAAGTGACATATTTTACACTGTGACAAACTACTCCTAGAAATTTTATGACATCAATGTCTTTTTTGTGGTCAGTCTAATCTAAAGACCTGTGTGATGTTAAGTTGTGAAGATCTTGAGTTTTTGTTAAAAGGCATGTCCATGTCGCCATGACGAAGTTTGATGTCTCGCCATGGGAATAAAAGATGTTATAACTCAGGCATAAAATGTCTGATCTTGCCCAAACTTCACATGTGTGATAAGGGTCCTGGCTTGAACACATCTGAAGGCCAATATTCCATTATAACGATAGCGCCACCTGCTGGCAACGGTAAGATTGGCACATATATGGGATATACTTTGATATATTCCACTTATATTTAGGACATTAAATGCATATTTCTCAACGTTCACCTTTTTACTAAAGCCACACGATGGCGGTGAGCCCGGGTGCGAGGGCCCGTTCATCGCTGCTTGCAGCTTTAATTAGGGCCCGAGCACCGATGGTGTGAGGACCCTATTGTATCTGCTCTGTTTATTATTATTATTCTTATTCTTCCGCTTCTCCAAAATGAATTGCATTTTTGAGGGCTTAAACATGCTCAAAAAGTCATGAAACTTTGCACACGCGTAAAACCAGGTGAAAATTTTCGTCTGATATAGGATTCAGAAGAGGGTGTGGCAAATTGACTCGACAGCGCCACCTATACCAAGAAAATCAACAGCCTTCGAGCTATGTTTCCCGTACATGCACGAAAATTGGCACACATATGTAACACACCAATACCTACAAAAAAGACTCTTGGAGCAAAATTCTAAAACCAACAGTAAGTCGGTTATTTGTAATATTATGAGCAAATTTTGTGTAATTTGGGTCATTTCCATATGTTGTATTTTAACGAACTCCTCCTAGAGATTTCTTCAAATCAACACCAAATTTGGTATGCCTAATCTAAAGGCCTTTGCGATGTTAAATTGCGAAGATCTTGAGTTTTCGTTGAAGGGCGTGTCCGTGGCGGCCTGGCGAATTTCGATGATTCGCCATGAAAAATGAAGTTGCTATAACTCAGACATACAATTTCCAATCTGCCCCAAACTTCACATGTTTGATGAGACTCCGAACCTCAACAGATTGACATGCCCATATTCAGTTATAGTCATAGCGCCACCTATTGGCAACAGGAAGTGACATATTTTACGCTGCGACGAACTACTCCTAGGAATTCTATGACATCAATGTCTTTTTTGTGGTCAGTCTAATCTAAAGGCCTGTGCGATGTTCAGTTGTGAAGATCTTGAGTTTTCGTTAAAAGGCGTGTTCATGGCGCCGCGACGAAGTTCGATGTCTCGTCATGGGAATAAAAGATGTTATAACTCAGGTATAAAATGTTCGATCTTCCCCAAACTTCACACGTGTGATAAGAGTCCTGGCCTGAACAGATATGAAGGCCAATATTCCACCGGGGTCTGGCAGAATGGCTCTATAGCGCCACCTATACACTTTCAACGGAGTGCGCCTCGAGCTATGTTTCACGTACATGTACAAAAACTGGTAAACACATGTAACTCACCAATATCTACAAAAAAGTCTCTTGGTACGAAATCCGGATCCCAACAGGAAGTCGGTTATTTTGAATTTTCCCTTCAAAATTCGTGTTGTTTTTGCCATTTTCAGGGGTTGTACTTTAACGAACTACTCCTAGAGATTTATTCAGATCAATACCAAACTTGGTCAGTGTAATCTAAAGCCCTTTGCAATAATAAATTGCGAAGGACTTGAGGTTTCGTTAAAGGGCGGGTCCATGGCGGCCTGACAAATTTCGATGTTTCGCCATGAAAAAGGAAGTTACTGTAACTCAGACATACAATGTCCAATCTGCCCCAAACTTCAAATGTTGGATAAGACTCTTGACCTGAACAGATGTACATGCCAATATTCAGTTATAGTCATAGCGCCACCTATTGGCAACAGGAAGTTAAATATTTTACACTGCGACAAACTACTCCTAGAAATGTTATGACATCAATGTCTTTTTTGTGGTCAGTCTAATCTAAAGACCTGTGTGATGTTTAGTTGTGAAGATCTTGAATTTTTGTTAAAAGGCGTGTCCATGGCGCCGTGATGAAGTTCGATGTCTCGCCACGGGAATAAAAGATGTTATAACTCAGGTATAAAATGTCCGTTCTTGCCCAAACTTCACATGTGTGATAAGGGTCCTGGCCTAAACAGATCTGAAGGCCAATATTCCATAGAGTGTGGCAAAATGGCTCGATAGCGCCACCTATACACTTTCAACGGAGTGCGTATACACTTTAAACGGAGTGCGCCTCGAGCTATGTTTCACGTACATGTACAAAAATCGGTACACACATGTAACACACCAATATCTACGAAAAAGTCTCTTGGTACGAAATCCGAATCCCAACAGGAAGTCAGTTATTTAGAATTTTCTCTGCAAAATTAGTGTTGTTTTGGCCATTTTCAGGGGTTGGACTTTAACAAACTCCTCCTAGAGATTTATACAGATCAACACCAAACTTGGTCAGTGTAATCTAAAGCCTTTTGCGATCTCAAATTGCGAAGATCTTGAGGTGTCGTTAAAGGGCATGTCCATGGCGGCCTGACAAATTTCGATGTTTCGACATGAAATAGGATGTTGTTGTAACTCAGGCATAAAATGTCCAATCCTCCCCAAACCTCACAAGTTCGATAAAAGTCCTGGCCTGAACACATCTGAAGGCCAATATTCCATTATAATGATAGCGCCACCTGCTGGCAACAGGAAGATTGGCACATATATGGAATAATCTTTGATATATTCTACTTATATTTTTTGAGTTTAAACGCATATTTCTCACCGTTCACCTATTAACTAAAGCCACTCGCTGCCGGTGAGCCCGGGTGCGAGGGCCCGTTCATCGCTGCTTGCAGCTTTAATTATTATTATTATTCTTCTTCTCCAAAATGAATCGCATTTTTGAGGGCCTAAACATGCTTGAAAAGTCATGAAACTTTGCACACACCTCAGAACTGGCGAAAATTTACGTCTGATATGGGTTTCAGAAGTGGGTGTGGCAAAATGGCTCAACAGCGCCACCTATACACGTTCAACGGTGTGCGCCTCGAGCTACGTTTCATGTACATGTATGAAAATCGGTACACACATGTAACTCTCCAATACCTACAAAAAAGTCTCTTGGAGCAAAATCCGAAACCCAACAGGAAGTCGGTTATTACTAATATTATGAGCAAATTTTGTGTCATTTTTGTCATTTCCATGCGTTGTATTTTAACGAACTCCTCCTAGAGATTCATTCAGATCAACACCAAATTTGGTATGCCTAATCTGAAGGCCTTTGCGATGTTAAATTGCGAAGCTTTTGAGTTTTCGTTAATGGGCGTGTCCGTGGTGGCCTGGCGAATTTCGATGATTCGCCATGAAACAGGAAGTTGCTATAACTCAGACATACAATGACCAATCTGCCCCAAACTTCACATGTTTGATGAGACTCCTGACCTGAACAGATTGACATGCCCATATACAGTTAGAGTAATAGCGCCACCTATTGGCAACAGGAAGTGAGATATTTTACACTGCGATGAACTACTCCTAGAAATTTTATGACATCAATGTATTTTTTGTGGTCAGTGTAATCTAAAGGCCTGTGCGATGTTAAGTTGTGAAGATCTTGAGTTTTCGTTAAAAGGCGTGTCCATGGCGCCGTCACGAAGTTCGATGTCTCGCCATGGGAATAAAATATATTATAACTCAGGCATAAAATGTCCGATGTTCCCCAAACTGCACATGTGTGATAAGAGTCCTGGCCTGAACACATCTGAAGGCCAAAATTCCATCAGATGTGGCAAAATGGCTCGATAGCGCCACCTATACACATTCAACAGAGTGCGCCTCGAGCTATGTTTCACGTACATGTACAAAAATCGGTATACACATGTAACACAGCAATACCTACAAAAAAGTCTCTTGGTACGAAATCCTAATCCAAACAGGAAGTCAGTTATTTAGAATTTTCTCTGCAAAATTGGCATTGTTTTTGCCATTTTCAGGGGTTGTACTTTAACGAACTCCTCCTAGAGATTTATTCAGATCAACACCAAACCTGGTCAGTGTAATCTTAAGCCTTTTGCGATGTTAAATTGCGAAGATCTTTAGATTTCGTTAAAGGGCGTGTCCATGGCGGCCTGGCAAATTTCGATGTTTCGCCATGAAAAAGGAAGTTGCTGTAACTCAGACATACAATGTCCAATCTGCCCCAAACTTCACATGTTAGATAAAACTTCTGCCCTTAACAGATCTACATGCCCACATTCAGTTATAGTCATAGCGCCACCTATTGGCAACAGGAAGTGACATGTTTTACGCTGCGACAAACTACTCCCATAATTTTTTTGAGATTAATATATATTTTGTGGTCAGTCTAATCTAAAGGCCTGTGCAATGTTAACTTTTGGAGATCTTGAGTTTTTGTTAAAGGGCGTTTCCATGGCGCCATGACAAAATTTGATGTCTTGCCACAGCAAGAGTAGTTGTTGTAACTCAAGCATAAAATGTTCAATCTTCCCCAAACTTCACATGTTTGATAAGAGTCCTGGCCTGAACACATCTGAAGGCCATTATTCCATTATAATGATAGCGCCACCTGCTGGCAACGGTAAGATTGGCACATATATGGGATATACTTTGATATATTCCACTAATATTTAGGACATTAAATGCATATTTCTCAACGTTCACCTTTTTTACTAAAGCCACACGATGGCGGTGAGCCCGGGTGCGAGGGCCCGTTCATCGCTGCTTGCAGCTTTAATTGTTTTTATTATTATTTTAGATAAGACTTTATTTTATAGTCTACTGTTCGGAAAGGTTTTGTAAGATGTTTTTGAAAGAAGTCTATTTGTCTCATCCAAGCGGCATTTCTATGCTCAAAAATACAGTAAAACTGTAATAATGTGAAGTATTACTGCAATTTATTATTACAGTATTAATACTTTCTTATAATTTCTGTGGTGGCAAAGCTGAATTTTCAGTAGTCATTACTCATTCCTTCAGTGTCATGTGAGCCTTCATATTAATTTAATTATATTCAATTATTCTAAAATATTGATATACTGAAACCTTTCTAATTAATTATTTTAATAATAATATATAATATTATTATCTTTTTGTGATAACTGATACCTTTTTTAGGATTATGTGATAATAGCAGCATGTATTTGAAATGGAAATGGAAGTTCCCTTTCAATCAGTTACTTCTACGTTGTGTAAAAGTTCCGACATTAGGGATCACTTTTGGGAGCCCAGACTCCTCTGAAATCATTGAGACAAGGCCAATGAAATTATTAAGCAAGATTTGCATAGCTGGCCACACCCCAGACATCCTGATATAAATAGGCCAGCATGGCATTTGCTTACTCATTCTGTTTTTCGGAGCCGAGTGCAGCATCTCTCCGTTAGTAGCGACATATCATTGTGCTTTCGAGCTCCTTGTTGTTGGATCTACAGCACAGATTGCGACCATTCCCTTCCCCACACTGGGCTAAGTGTTGTGAGAGTACCTTGGGGTGCTTTAATGGCGATCTTTAAGAGCAAATTTCCTTCTAAAAGATTACATTTTCTAAAAGAAGACTGTTTCCCATTTAGCCCTTCTATTTCCGAGTATGAGGACACAGGGAAGGCGAGAGTAGTTCCACTGGGTGAATTCCCGCCAACCTCTCACACTTTGTGTCCTCCGGTTGAACTTCCAGATGAGTTTGAGAGCTTGTCTCAATTTCTCAATCAAGGCTCATTAAGAGAAGGAGCTGGTGATTGCAAGATCAGAGGACAGCCTAGAACCATCAGAAGCTGATGGTACGACTGAACTGCCGTCCTCTGGCGCCCTTCAGAACAGTTGGACTTTGTGCCTTCTCAATGAAGATGACCTTCCTGACTGCGCTCACTTCTATCAAGAGGGTGGGGGATCTTCAAGCCCTCTTTATTGACAAATCATTCCTGAAATTCGTGCTGGCAGACTCTCACGTTGTCCTGAGATCCCGGCCTGAATATGTGCCCAAGGCTCCCACCACTTCTTTTAGAGATAAGGTGGTAACCTTCAGGGCTGTGCAAATAATAACATTCGATTGTTATGCACATCCCGTCAGAAAAGCCGGTCCGGTGATTAGTAGTAATTCACTATCACCTGCTTTCAGATTGAGCAGCTTTTAATACACAGATCCGTAGTTCACTGACAAGCTAGATGATATTGCGTTTGAAATCGAATGCGATTCATCTGCGATTATAAGGGCGTTTTGCTTAATTGTCAGCTCAGTGTATTGAAAGCTGCTCAATCTGATAGCAGGTGATGGTGATTTACCAGTTATCATGGGACCGGCTTTACTGATGAGATGCGAATGACAATTGAATATACAATTGAATACTGTTTTTAAACCAAGTATTTCCCACTGGATAGTGGATGTGATCCGTTAAAGCTGGGCATACACTGTGTGATTTTTCAACCGATTTTAAGCCGAATTCTGACTAATGGTGTGGGGGATGTTTTCTTGGCACACTTTAGGCCCCTTAGTGCCAAATGGGCATCGTTTAAATGCCACGGCCTACCTGAGCATTGTTTCTGACCATGTCCATCCCTTTATGACCACCATGTACCCATCCTCTGATGGCTACTTCCAGCAGGATAATGCACCATGTCACAAAGCTCGAATCATTTCAGGTTGGTTTCTGGAACATTACAATGAGTTCACTGTACTAAAATGGCCCCCACAGTCACCAGATCTCAACCCATTAGAGCATCTTTGGGATGTGGTGGAATGGGAGCTTCGTGCCCTGTATGTGCATCCCACAAATCTCCATCAACTGCAAGATGCTATCCTATCATTATGGGCCAACATTTCTAAAGAATGCTTTCAGCACCTTGTTGAATCAATGCCACGTAGAATTAAGTTCTGAAGGCGAAAGGGGGTCAAACACAGTATTAGTATGGTGTTCCTAATAATAATCCTTTAAGGTGAGTGTATATGTGTGTGTGTGTGTATAGATGGATATAGATTATTCAGTTTGTTTAGAAAAACAGTACGTTCTCATGACAAAAAAAACAGATCTGGTAGAAATATTACCGGTCATTTTGTTTTGCACTGTTTGCGCTCATTTTGCAGTAGTGGAAAGCGCCTCTAACAACACAGGTGTTGGTATTAGCAGTGCAGGAAGTATTAATTTCCTAATCGGAAAAAATGGTGTTTTGTTGTGTGATTTTGTTTTTTATTGCTTTTCCTGTCAGTGTCTTTAATGAGATGTCCTTCTCTCTTCCACTCAGGGCTGAAATACCTGCATTCTGCAGGCATTCTGCACAGAGACATCAAACCAGGGAACCTGCTGGTCAACAGCAACTGTCTGCTTAAGGTACGATACCACACATGTATACATCAAATGTGCTCAACCTAATAATAAAATGGGCAATAGAACTTTCAAATATGGCAAAGTGAGAATCCGTGGCAGACTGGTCATCTGGAGCACCAGAGTTTTCCTGGTGGCCCGCTGTACAATGTGTTATAAATCTTACTCTAGACTGAATGGTGATGTATTTCATTTTCCACAAAAATATGAAGCAGTGATAATAATCAGAAATGTTTTTCAAACAAATCAGTATATCAGAACGATTTGTAAAGGATCATGTGACCCTGAAGACTGGAGTAATGATGCTGAAAATTCAGCTTTGATCACAGAAATAAATAGTTTACTCTATATTTCCGTAGAAAACAGCTATTCTAAATTGAAACTCTATATATTTCACATATTACAGTTTACTGTATTTTTCATCATCATAAAATTCTTCATAAAACAAAATATAAAAAAATAAACTCTTTGTCAAGGAATTAAAAGGTACATTAAAAACAGTCCACATTCTGCACTACATTCCGAGTCTTCTAGAGCAGAGCATTATTATATGGACTGACATTATGGTAGGCATTTAACTTTAGAGATATTAAACTGTCCCTCTAAGAGATGTGTAAAAAATATTATTGACAAATTGCCATATACACCAGGAATGACAAATGATTATGTAAAGTATGACGGTCATTCATTAATGTTAATGATAATGATTAAAATTATAAATATTTCCGTATTGTGTTATATTTGTATGTTAGTAAGTGGTGTTAAAAATTATTTATTGGTTATTGGTGGCCACTTTTTAGCCCCAGCCTGCCCCTGGTGAGAAATGTCACTTTTCTTTCTCATTTAGATTTGTGACTTTGGCCTAGCACGAGTAGAGGAGCCAGATCCTTCTCGTCACATGACACAGGAGGTGGTGACACAGTATTACCGTGCTCCGGAGGTTCTGATGGGATGCCAGCATTACACTTCATCGATAGATGTCTGGTCTGTAGGCTGCATCTTCGCAGAGTTGCTAGGCAGACGTATTCTTTTCCAGGCTCAGAGCCCCATACAACAGGTAATGATGGTTATTTTGTGTATTTGATGTAATGAAATGTGTTTATGCCATTTGAGGTGCCCTGCCTTGTTGAAATGCATAATAATTATTTTACAAAGCTGATCGTTCTGAAAAGCGATGTGTGCTCTGATTGGCCAGCTATCCAGTGTGTTGTGATTGGCTGAATTCCTCAAGTGTGTGAAAGAAATGTTACACCCCTTACCATACTGTGAGGCTGTGTCCTGGAGAGACGAGAAAAAAACGAAAAAAACCCATTATAAACGAGGCATTTGTTGTATCCAGTAGGGACATAATTATTGATTATAATGACTTTTATTATACTTTGTATTTATACTGTCTTTTTATTGCATTATTGCGCTGTGTCAACATTAAAAAACAAAAACAAAAGAGCACTTCACAGCACTTCGGCCTCGGCGCAGTAATATCATCGCTCCTGAAAACTCATAGTGGAAGAACATAGTGGAATATGGAAAAACTTGTGGCGTTTTCCTTTAAAGGATCTTTTTTTATTTATAAATAAACTTTAATCTTGCTGAAAATTTAATGAATTTGATTTTGAGAAATAGTGAATTACAGTGTCTTGTTTCTCACTCTTTTTCTCTCAGTTGGATCTGATCACTGATCTCCTCGGGACTCCTCCTCTTTCTGCCATGGCGTCTGCGTGTGAAGGGGCGCGAGCGCATATTCTTAGAGGACCCCACAAACCAGTTCAGTACCCTCCTTTACTATAATTTATCACTCCATAAAGACATTATGAATAAATCTGTCCTCAAATCAAACAAAATATTTGAACTTTTATTTGTGCTTCCCCTCTATTAGCCCTCGCTTTCTGTTCTGTACATGTTGTCAGATGGGGCAACACATGAAGCTGTTCATCTTTTGTGCCGCATGCTAGTTTTTGATCCAGTGAGTATTACATTTTTAGATCACAATGATAACTTTCTACATTTTGGTTAAATATTTTGTGGTTATGTATTGATGGCATATACCTAATAGTTAATTTGAGGCCATATACACACTTCTGAGTGCCTGTATTTCATAACATTTATATTTAAAGCCCATTCTTCCATAATTGGTTGAATCTCCCGATACTAGGAGAAAATACAATGGCAAAAATATTCTGAATGTCTTATTTAAATTTTAAATTAAATAGTTTTGCTGCTTAATATTTTTATGCAAACTGTGATAACGTGAAAACGTGTCTTTACTGACCTTTTATAATTGAATGGTAGTGTATCTTTTTTTTTTTTTTTTAAGATATTTTATAGAAGTTATAGTGGTGTTATTATTATTATTATGGAAAGAAAATGACTTAAGTTATTATTATTCCTCAGGTAATAATAATAATAGTCTCTGTGTGTCTCCGTCTATAGGCCAAGCGCATCTCGGGCAGTGACGCTCTGTCTCATCCGTACTTGGACGAGGGTCGTCTGCGGTACCACACCTGCATGTGTAAGTGCTGTTACTCTGTGCCCAGCGGGAGGGTGTACACCCGAGACTTTGAGCCGCCTGCGGAGCGACCTTTCAGTCACAACTATGAGCAGAGCATGCACTCCGTCTGGCAGGGCAAAGGTGACTCACTCTGGCCCTTCATTATGATTAAAACTTGATCATCTTTGACATGAAGGGCCCATGATGACCTGTTTTCTCTCTTTATCTCAGAGCTCATCCATCGTTTTATAACCGAGCACCAGCAAGGCAAACGAGTGCCTTTGTGCATCAATCCCCAGAGTGCAGCCTTCAAAACCTTCATTAGGTGACTATAAGAAATAAGAGTTTTCTGACCACTCAACTCTTTTTCCAGTAAATGTGCTCAAAATTAAAAATGACATACTTTATGTATAAATCTGCATTATAATGTATATAAAAAATATGTATGTATATCCTGTCCTGTCACAGATTACTTATTTATTACAATATTTCTTTTGCCATCTTGTTAAGCCATTCTTTTTCTTTATTTCTGTATCAGATCCACAGCCTGGCATTCTTCAAAAGTGTCAAGGAAAGAAGAGAGATGAGGGGGATTCTGGGAAATGTGGATCATAGGAGCAAGCATGCGTTGGAGATGAAAATGGTTCTTAATGGATTCTCAGCACTCGTTCCAGTTCCACACCACTGATGAATAATGCTTCTGATGCTGCTGAGAACACTTTTATATCGACTCCACTCGAGGATTACGGGAACTAGAATTTCCCACAAAAAAAAAAAAGGAAAATCTCATGGATTGTTGAATTTTGACTAAATGAGCCAACGTCAAAGTTGTGCAATACAGATATCTGGAATAATGCAAATTACAAGACCGCGCTGACCATGATTTCACTAAGGGATGAGATGACCGTGCCCATGAGCCCATAGCATCGCCTGTGCAGCCATCTTTACTCCGAGTGCATCTCCAAACTCTGTCTAGACTTCTATCACTGTGTTCTTTTTGCGGGTTCTTAGGTTTTATTCTTAAACTTCTGATAACCAAAAGATCCAAAGTCATCTTTCTTTATTAATGCTTCCTCATTCAATTTAATGCTTTCTGTTCAATTTTCTACTCATTTTTTTTTAGGGGGGCTGGGGGTTATTCTGCAGTTTCTTCTATAGCCTCTCAACATTATGAAACATCCTGTTCAAACGATCCTTCAGCAGATGCTTTAGAGTTGTATCAGAACGCTGTATAGAAGTGACAGTGTTTCGTGCCAACAGACGTACGTACGTTTATCTGTGGGATTTATATTTTGTTCCATTCCCAGCTGAAGCATCTTCCCAAATGTCCCGCCCCCCTCCTAGGACCAAACAAGATTGATGTCAGTATCCTGCTCTCTGATTGGGCGAGGCTCTGTAGGCAGAGAAGATAGATTGAATATTATTTATTTTCTCTTTTTAATTTATTGTTGTCTTGTCCAACTGTGGTTGGCGGACCAGTTTCTTGGGTTTCATAATGGCATGAGCGAGCCGTCTGGTCTGTTTTTGAAAAACTGTGCGTTTCGGAGAATTTAGGGAATGTGCAGTGTTGTGCTTTTTTCAATATGTCATTACCTCAACTGGCCCTCAGTTTACAGGGCTGGTGTATATAGACTGAACCCAATCGTTTATCAAAAAATGTACTGTAATGTAGTCGAATGACGTCAAGTGTGTGTGTGTGTGCGTGTGTGTGGAGCTTCTCCACTGGGCCGCAGTCGATCCCTGAATCCGTCTGCTTTTCCTTTTGCTTCAGAGCAGATTGTTGGGACAGTGGCTTATGGTTAATTTTAGATAGTTGTGGGGGAAATGCTGCTGTTCGTGTAATACCTCTAAAACCTCCCTGACTCATTTGTAAAAGTAACACGTCTAGAGCTCAGGTTTCATATTCTACAATATGAACTAGACTGTAGACACTGTAGTAGACCGTAGATCCAGGCAGTAGCTGGTGCTCTCTGGGATTATTGCAGAGAGCTGAATACTCAAAAATGCCCAGTACTGTAAAGGTTTGCGTCTTACCACCAGATGGCAACAAAAGCACGGCACGTTTGGATGCATCAAGGCAGATGTTGCTCATCAGTAAAGTCTCTCAATGCTTGTGTGTATGGACTTCACTTGGATTGGCAATTGCAGTGAATTAAGGGTTTAATTTAGAAACTTTTTCTTTTTTTATGTGTTATTTAATTTTATTATAGGAAAATGCATCCTCCCCCCACCCCCATGTATTGTGACCAATTTTTTTTTTTTTTAGCTTTTGGATGAAATGTTTAGTTTAAGTAGATGATGTTTTTATGACCACTTTTGCTATTGTCTTGGTAGAGAAGCTTGCTAAATAGTGAAGGAATGAAGATCGGTGGCTTGGTTTAGTCTTACTGACTGCCAAGCTGAAAGTAGACATTTTACGTAAATGGTGAATTTCTTTCAGTCGTAAGATAATAGATGTTAGACATTTTTAAGATGAATCTCAAAACTTGATATTCGTGTCAATGACTATTATTCTGAAAAAATGATTGAACAGTTGTTTTAAGATGGTTATTGCTTTCTTGTTATCTGTTTTTGTTTTTATTTTAATTCTTTTTTTCTTTTTCTTTTTTGTCTTTGCATTTTAAAAGAAAACATGTTTTTGGATTTGTGTTCCCAACAAATACTTGAAGTTTTTAAGAAAGAAAAAAAAAAAGAGAGATGTGGGTTTGGGTAAAATAGACATTAAAGAGACAGACACTGGAATCCTTGTCTCTGCATCTTATTGGTTTGTCATCACAATTGCATTGCCGCCATTGAACAGGACAATGGAATTTCAATTACAAAGATTTAAAAAGCTTTTGTTATGTTTGCAGCTATTGGGTGTTTAAAATCAGCATGAAATTAATTCCTCCTATTGTGAACAACTTATCTATGCATGTTTCTTTCTTTCTTTGAACTACACTCCATAGTGTTTCATCAAAATGTCATATCTGGACCTGCCGGTGAAAACATCAGACTGTCGCTTTTGCTGAACCGTCGCTACTTCGTTTCATGTATTTAAAGTTATGTGATTTTAAAAGTTTCCTTAAAAAACAAGAACTTCTAATCTTGACTTTTGGTTATTTTAGTAAAGGAACTCCAATATTTTCATGATCTATTAATGACTATAAATATAAGTACTATCATTCATGGGTTATTTCTAATTCACATGACAATCTTAAATATACAAAATTGGTCACAAAGGACTAGACTCCTACAATAAATCAAATCCTAGTATGGGATTGGAACCTAGTATACTTTTTTTATGACTGCATTTGCATACAATTTCCATATGCGTATTGCCTTCCAGACACAAAACAGTAGCTGATACAGATTGCAGGGATCGCCTGCACTGATATAAGAGAGATTGTGCAGCTAAAATCAGAAAAAAAAACAGACACATGTACACTAAATTGCATGAGGTCCTAAGTTTTCACATAATGTGTTTTGAACATACAACAAATGTATTCTTACCCCACGTGTACAAAGTATTTATTTTGTGGACTATCTTCATAGTAAAATTCAGTGGATCACATCACATTTAATCACAACTGCAGATGTATATTTTATAATACAAATTATTGAGACCGTTAAACGAGGATGAACACCAGGGCCCTCTGTCCATACAGTGAAAGCTAACCAGTAACCACTCTGGTCCTCATACAGTGCAAAGACAGAGTTATCATTATGAACTGGTTGAGGTTAAGTAGTAACCCATTTCTTTGTGCAATGTTGTATAACAAGCACCAAACCAAGAAATCATTACAGTCATTAAAAACATGGTTTCTTTGTGCTCAAAAATAGCACATCCATTAAATATATTTTATGGATTTTTTTAGGCTCCTGGGGCCTGATGTATATCGTAAAATTCACCAATCACACTGGTATTTATCAACAATTATATTAAACTTGCCACATGCACGCTTACTCGTGAGAACATAGGATTAATCTTTTCCTCTCATGTCTGATAATACGAATATTGCATATAAAAAAATCATAATATACTAACATCTATTATGTAAAACATGATCTGATACAATTTTTTTGTTGTACAACAACATTCTGTCACGTCAGGGACTTAAACTTTTAGCAACAGTAATGTATGTAATGGATTTATTAAATAAGTTATTAAATAATCGTGTTTAAAGATTAGGAGGGCAAATGGATATAAACGCAACATTTCATAAAAGAACAATAACTGTCTATTTTCAATTCATGGTGACTTAACTCTATTCGCTGTTCATATTGCCTCCGTTTTCTAAAAATGTGCAAACAAACTTACTTTCTGCCTACGTTTACTGGGTAAATAATACGCTTTATTTAATAAAAACTTAGTAATTCTGTATGTTTAGCACGGACATTGAGACAATGAAAGATGACAAAAAAGACGTCGGACCATAAATGGTAAATGCGGTCTCGCGCTATCAGGTCACTTTGTTTTTACTCGCCATTGGTCACCTTTGGTTGGTTTTACCATCAATCAAACCTTAAACCAATCAGTGAAGGGCAAATCTGTCGAGTCGTTCACGTTCGGCCAATCAGCATTTAGTTACTAAGAGTCGCGGTGCAGATTTAAAAGTAAAATTAATCTCTTGTCAACACATTTAGGACTGGGTCTCGTCGAAAAGACGTGGTTTCTGAACCGAGAGCTATGACCAGTAAGTTAAACCGGCTTTTCCCGTTTCCTTATAATATTTACTTATTTATCCGATGATAACAGGTAAAGGTTATTTGAAGAGACAGTGGCTGTATTTAACCGCTCAGCGAGGCTCTGAGTCATGTTAGCACAGCGCTAGCCTGAAAGCTAGCGTGACTCTCTTCCTCTAAGTTACTTTGCATACAGCATAACGCCATTATTTAGATAACTCTCGGCATTTGGTTCAGGATTTGCACATGTTTTGTAGTCAAATTTGAGCCATCCACCCTCCCTGCCTTCCCCGGCCCCCACTTGTTTTGTCTAATCCTAGTGAAGTGGTCGGAAAGGCAGAACCGAGGACCCAAGTGGTTGCCTGGATACCTGCTTCCCTCCATCCATCCATCTGGTGCAGGCATCGGCTCTCCGCCACGGCTAGCCTACATTTCCATTTAAATAAGTCATTTGCAAGTCATTTGTTTGAGTGTGGCCGTGTCTGACCACTGCAGCATTTCTAGGCTTGAGTAAAGAGCTTTGTGAAGACCAGGTCGACGCGGATTGGATCACTAATATTTAACGTTAGGGATCCTGGACGTGTGGATGTGGACAGACAGCTCAAGAGACAGACTTTGCAATACTGCTACGCTATTGTCGGTCCTTGATCACCTTTTTGGTTGCTATATTAACACGTTTATTTTCCCAGCAGGTGCGAGCAATCCAAAACCTGTGCTGCTTTCCGGGATCAAGTGCTTAGGATAAATTGACAACATCATGTGGACCGTCTCACAGATGCCTCCTGGACCTTGTGATCCGATTTCTGGAAGACAGTGACAGGATTTTCCTTCCCCATAACCAACCCTGCTCAACTTTAATGTAAACATATGCCTTTCGTTGTTGTTTGGCTTTTGCTCTTGTCCAGTATGACCATGTCCTCCTGCTGCTTTTCTCTAGCATCATTTATAAATGTTCAGATGTAAGATGTTCAAATGTAAAATACGCTGTTCAGATCCAGTGTAACTTAGTTCTAACTTACTTTATAACACTGGTGTTTTTATCTGTTATGCAAAACTGCTTGACATGGTTTCAGATTTTTAGATTAATATTCGTACAGCAATGAAATTCATAATCTGCGCACAGTTAGGTAACACTTAATTCAAAGGTGGCCTTGTTGAAGTGTAGCTATTTAGGTTGGCTTGAGAAAGCCAATTTACTGGAATGCTATTCAAACTTATTATTCTTCTTACTAAAAACATTGACTCTTACTTCTAAAGCTTTAACTCTACAAACTCAGCCTAGATCTTCAGACTGATCTGACTGAGTGTGCTATATATGGAGTGAGTTTTGGTTCTTTATTACATGCGAGAAAATAAAAGATCTGAGAGAGAAAAAAAAGTTTGAGAGAAAAAGTTATCACACTGATAGCAAAAAAACATTTCATGAGAGAAAAAAGAATATTTGAGAGAAAAAGTTTTCATGCCAATAGCAAAAAAATAATAATATTTGAGACTAAAAAAAGTTTTGAGAGAAAATATTTTCTCAAAGAACATAAAAAATATACATTTGAATTTTTTTTTATTATTTCTGAGAAAAAAATCTCTCTCAAAATACTTTGAAAAAAACTCTCAAATATATATTTTTTGCTATCAGTGTGAAAATATTTTCTCAAAAAAAAAAGTGTTTCTCTCGAAATGCTTTTCTTTGCTCTTGATGCAATTTCTTGCTCTGGTGTCAGGATTTTGCTTTCACTGTGAGAATTGTGTCATGGGCGGGGCCACGTTCCTATTGGCCAGTCGGGTGAGCATCGTCTTGTCTTGGGAGTCGAACTGAATCATTACACCATTGTTCGGTTCACCTGCATAGATGCCGCCTCTGCCTTATGGCTAGTTAAGTTGAGCACGGACACTCCAATGTTTGGGCAAGATGATGACACACAGCTGGCTGAGCAAGTTCAGTATCACTGAAGATTAAACATTAAAAATTAGCACTCATATTCATGAATGAATGTGTATTATATTATTTGCTTGCTAATCGCTAGTAAAGCTAACCAGCCATCATGCTAGGTAAACTTGCAAACTCAACTGGTTTATACTGTTTAAATCAAATGCCAAATTAATGTTTTGATTTAGATAGTTTCACGCCTTATTTAGTGAGTAGTGAGCAGTGATTGATATACCGTTTGAAAGTGTCCCACCTAGTTTTGTTTAAAATAGTCTTTGTATGGTTGTTGCACTACATGTTTAGCTACACTAAATGTATAGTTCACAAACTCAGCTACACGGGGCTTATTCTAAATATTTTTTACCATCTAGCCGAGGTCTAAAGCTGACAAGGTAAATTGCAGGTCTAGGACTAACTCTTACATTAGCAACCCACAAATATGTTTGTGCCTGTACTGTCATGGTAATTATTTTTTCTTTTAAATCTTTCAAACGGTATGTCAATCTTTGTCTAACGTTAGCTAGTTGTAGGGTTGCCACCTTCCATGCATACTAGCGTTAGTTGAAAGTTGTGCGGGAGGTTGTATGAACAAGCAGTTACTCTTCAGGTGCTTTGAGGCTAGCAAGTGCAAAGGTAGAAACTAGCTCACTACTCACTAAATAAGGCGTGAAACTATCTAAATCAAAACATTAATTTGGCATTTGATTTAAACAGTATAAACCAGGTGAGTTTGCAAGTTTACCTAGCATGATGGCTGGTTAGCTTTACTAGCGATTAGCAAGCAAATAATATAATACACATTCATTCATGAATATGATTGCTAATTTTTAATGTTTAATCTTCAGTGATACTGAACTTGCTCAGCCAGCTGTGTGTCATCATCTTGCCCAAACATTGGAGTGTCCGTGCTCAACTTAACTAGCCATAAGGCAGAGGCGGCATCTATGCAGGTGAACCGAACAATGGTGTAATGATTCAGTTCGACTCCCAAGACAAGACGATGCTCACCCGACTGGCCAATAGGAACGTGGCCCCGCCCATGACACAATTCTCACAGTGAAAGCAAAATCCTGACACCAGAGCAAGAAATTGCATCAAGAGCAAAGAAAAGCGTTTCGAGAGAAACACTTTTTTTTTTTAGAGAAAATATTTTCACACTGATAGCAAAAAATATATATTTGAGAGTTTTTTTCAAAGTATTTTGAGAGAGATTTTTTTTCTCAGAAAAAAAAAAAAAATTCAAATGTATATTTTTTTATGTTCTATGAGAAAATACTTTCTCTCAAACCTTTTTTTAGTCTCAAATAAAATTATTTTTTGCTATTGGCATGAAAACTTTTTCTCTCAAATATTCTTTTTTCTCTCATGAAATGTTTTTTTGCTATCAGTGTGATAACTTTTTCTCTCAAACTTTTTTTTTCTCTCAGATCTTTTATTTTCTCGCATGTAATAAAGAACCAAAACTCACTCCATAGCTATATCTTTTCTAACTGATCAGACTTTCGGTTTTCATAAAAGATTAAAAATCCCATAGATTTAATATACACGGACGGAATGTTCAAATGAGCCAAGACTATTCAAAATCCAACTGTCAAAATTCAAACTTAAACTCCCAGAATGCTTGAGGTTCAGTCAAGCTTCCCTTCTATGTACCATTTCTAACCCATTCAAACTTATCTAATATTTCTAATCCTTCTACAGTCATGGCCAAACGTTTGGCATTGACATAAATTGTGTTTTGCAAAGTCTGCTGCTTCAGTATTTGTTGATTATTTTTCCACATATTTCTATGCTATACTGAAAAACAATAATACAATAAGCATATTAGAAGCTTTAAAGGCTTTTATTGGCAAAAAAGGTCAGTATTTACAGGTTTGACCCTTGTTCTTCATAACCTCTGCAGTTCGCTCTGGCATGCTGGATATTAGTTAGTAGGCCAAATCCTGACTGATGGCGATCCATTCTTGCCTTTTCTATTACTCCTCAGAGTTGATCACAATTTGTGTTCTTCTGCTTGACCACTCGCCTTTTTGAGGACTGATCACAGGTTCTCTATGGGACTGAGATTCGGAGAGTTGGCTGGCCACAGATCCAAAATTTGTAATGATCTTCGAGCTACTTCTTTATCACTCTTTATTTGTGACATGGTGCACAGATCATCAGCATGGATCGTTGGAAGAAGAAGTCGCTCTTGCAGGACGTTTTGATACCACTCTTTATTCATGGCTGTGTTTTGGGCAGAATTATGAGAGAGCCCACTAGAGGTGCTCCGATCACGATCGGCCGATCGTTATGCGTATCTCGTCAGTAAAGCCGGTTTTCTAATCAGCGGTTAATTCCATCAGGTGCGTGATTTCACATAGAGCAGCTGTTACTACACAGAGCCGTTGTTAATAGAGAAGATGCGCAAATCACGTTAATTTTCAGCGTTTATTGGCCCATCTTCTCAGTTAACAACGGCTCTGTGTAGTAACAGCTGCTCTATGTGAAATCACCCACCTGATGGAATTAACCGCTGATTAGAAAACTGGCTTTACTGACGAAATGCGCATTAACGATCGGCCGATCGTGATCGGAGCACCCCTAGAGCCCACTCCTTTGGTTGAAAAGCAACCCCACACATGGATGATCTCAGGATACTTCACAGAACTCATGGCAGCATTCACCTTTTCTTCTTCCAACAATGGATTTTCCAGATGCCCCAAACAGTCAGAAGGGAGCTTCAGAGAAAATTACTTTGCACCAGTCTTCTGCAGTACAACCATTGTACTTCCTGCTGAATTTCAGTCTGTCTTTGACATTTTTCTTGTAGTGAAGTGGTTTATTTGCTCCCCTTCTTGACATCAGGCTGTTGTCCAAAAGTCTTGTCCTCACGGTGTGTGCAGATGCTCTCACACAAACCTGCTGCCGTTCCTGAGCAAGCTCTGCACCACTGGAGACATGATTCCTCAGGAGGAGATGGTCCTGGTGCTTGCTGGACACTCTGGGACGTCCTGAAGACTTCTTCACTGCAGTCGAACCTCTCTCTTGATGATCCAGTAAATGGTTGTTTCAGGTGCAATATTCTGTGTTGGCTATTTTGATGCACAGTGGTGATGGCTGCACGTGTTTCTTTGGAGGTAATCATTGCTAACAAGAACACAATGATTAGAAGCGTTTCTTCCCTCATTTTATAGCAATCAGTCTGCTCTTACAATCTAACTAGTATGAAAGTTTCACCTGACTAGTGCTCATTCACACTTTCACATGTGCTGCTGATATGATTAGTCAATTAATGTTAGCTGCTCATTTTGTGTCAGGATCAAAAAACAGTGAATTTGTTTTTTTTATATTTTTATGTGAAGTTTTTTTTTTTTTTTTTTTTTTTGGCCAATGAAGCTTTTAGCAATTATTTAAAATGCATCTGATCAATCCACACAATAATCTAGAAACAATGGGAATGGACACCAAAGAATTTATGTCACTGCCAAAACTGGCCATGACTGTAAGGATCAGCGGACGGTTTTATAATATAGCCTATGCAAGATAACCGTTCGTTTGAAACCTAAGCGCATCACATTTCACATCTGTGATGTGTTTTCGTAACCGAATTCTCTTGAATTATTGGCATGCTGCATGAACCGATTCATTCTTACAAGCTTCAGAATAATGAATAACTAGCACATTGGCTGTCACGTCTGTAATGCACTTCTTGGTTTTGCTGTGTGTTCAGATTTGGATGGAAACTATGTGAAGTCTTTTTTTTTTTTGCAGTTTTTGTTATTGGCTTGCTGCAGACACGCTCATAGTCCCACTGTAGCAATAACAGGAATAATACACTGCCTTTCACCCCCCCCCCCCACACACACACACATTCTTTCTTCATGGCCTCCCCTTGTCTTGCTCCCTGCTGTAATCTTTCTAAATCTCTCGCTTTCTAATCCTTTCCATGGCTGTTTTTGAATCTAAATATGGCAGCTGTCCAAAATAATTTAAGAGCAAAGTAATAATGAGACCAATGAAGGTATGCAGTTAAAAGATATTGGTGAAATCTGTCTGTGCCGTGCTATCACAATGCATACCTTTGTAGTCATTTGAATATGGCTTGTGAGTTTAGTGGAACTTTAAGTTCATGTATTTGCAGAGATGTATAAAGTACTAGAGAACCATACTTGAGTAAAAGTACAAGTGCTCTATCAAAAAAGTGACTTGAGTAGAAGTAGAAGTGCTCTTTAAGCACCACACTTAAGTAGAAGTACTAAAGTATTCAAAATTTTTTGTACTTAAGTATTGCAAGTAGTCTATTTTAAAATTTACTACTCAAGTACTGAAAGTAAAAGTAAAAGTATTGTGTTATGTAGCTAATAAAGAAAATAGTCAAAAGTTGGAACAGATTGTTTTTACTATTTCAAATGATTAACCTAAAGGACAATAACAATTCCTTTGACTGTAACTTCTTGTAAACAAAAAAGGGTTACTAGGGTTAGTTAGCCCAATTTGCAAAATGATGTCATTAATAACTTACCCTCATGTTGTTTCAAACCCATAAGACATCAGAGGGTCATTTAGAATTTTTTGAAGCATTGAAAATACATTTTGGTCCAAAAATAGCAAAAACTACGACTTTATTCAGCATTGTCTTCTCTTCCGTGTCTGTTGTAAGACAGTTAAAAACAAAGCAGTTTGTGATATCTGGTTCGCGGATATGTAACCGTATCTTTTTGAAACAGTCCACCAAATCGAACTGAATCGTTTTAAACAGTTCGCGTCTCCAATACGCATTAATCCACAGATGAATTAAGCTGTTAACTTGTTTAATGTGGCTTACACTCCCTCTGAGTTAAAACAAACCAATATCCCGGAGTAATTAATTGACTCAAACAGTACACTGACTGAACTGATGTGAAGAGAGAACTGAAGATGAACACCGAGCCGAGCCAGATAACGACTCGTTCACGAGTCAAGAACCGTTTCTGTCAGACGCGTCCGATTCGTGAACCGAGGAGCTGATGATACTGCGCATGTTTGATTTAGCGTGAAGCAAACCGACACACAGAGCGTCTGGAACCGAACTGATTCTTTTGGTGATTGATTCTGAACTAATTCTGTGTTAATGTTATGAGCCCATGTGCAGTCAACGCCAATGACGCCATTGCATCGAGCGCAAAAGAATTGGTGAACTGTTTTCTTCAACTGGTTTATTGAATCGAACTGTCAGAAAGAACTAACGTTACTGGTCATCCGAGAACTGATGCAACCGGTTCTTGACTCGTGAAGGAGTCATTATCTGGCTCGGCTCGGTGTTCATCTCTCTCTTCACAGCAGTTCAGTCAGCATGCGCAGTCTCGCTTGATTCGCTCGATGATGTGCCAGCTTCATCAAACCTGCCATCTACAGTTCTGGCAGTGGTTTGTAATGGAATGATTCGTAACATTTTTATAATTGTAACGAGTAACGATGCAGCACATAAAAAAAATATCGGAGTAAAAGTATTAAACTCAGCGAAAATATGTACCGAAGTAAAAGTGGAAGTAGGAGAAAAAAATAATACTCTAGTAAAGTACAGATACCGCCTTTTAGTACTTAAGTACAGTAGTGAAGTAGTTCTACTTCGTTACTATACATCTCTGTGTATTTGTGTAATCTGACACCGTGTGATATGTCTTGTTTGTCGAGTGCTAATGTGGATTTTGTGGTCCAATTTTGCTTCTTAACTCTCCCCATTTGTTTTATCATTCTGCCTTTGCCTTGCCCTTCTCTTAACTTTTTTTTTCAGTGAACAGATTTTGGTGAGAATAAGCAAGTTGTGAACGCAATGCCTATGATCAAGCAACATGTCTGCCACTAACTAAACAAGATTTTATTATGAATTGAAATACTTTTATTTCTTGCTTGTCTATTCAAATAGTTTTTCAAGTTTGAGTTTTCATGAATGGCAAAATTGTTTTTATATACATTTCTATCATTAAAAATATATTGACTTTTTAAGATGCCATTTAAAACAAAACATTGCATTTATCCTCTTTAGACACAGTGACGTTGAGCAACATTGCTTGAGATTATGCTGAGCATCCTTGCAGCTGGCTCCATATTCTTCCCAGGCCTGTTCCTGCTGTCCAAACGATTCCTGAAACATGCTCCTGGGATCAAATGGAGCGAGAAGGATGCTGTCATCGTCTCATCCAGGTAAATAAAGGGAAGAGAAAGTGAGATGTGTTGAAAGATGCTGTCAGCCTCAAGCTACCTGGTTTTGTTTACTGTGCTCTTTTTGTGTGTTTATTAAGGTTAGGTTAAAAAGGATAATTGACAAACCAGTTGTTGAACTGCATCAGTCAATGTGACTTTGAATGATATAAATAAAATATGCATTAATAGAATGAGCACTTGCTGAGATAAAACATTAATTTGCAAATAAATTATATACACACACACACACACACACTACACATCTGTAGTCTGGTTACTGGGCTGTTACTAAATATGTCGCTGTAAGTTTATGGCAGAGATTTTTATCTTGTTTGTGTGAAATGTGTCTGATTAAAATCTTCTGAGCAAAGAAGTTGCATGTAGGGTTGCATTTGGTTGCAGTGCATATCTGATGTGCTGCTGTGTTTTTCTGCTTTGCTAGGAAAATTACAATGTAATCTCCTGCTTAAATGACCCTTCCTTTAACTGGTGTCCTCAATATCTGCTATTAATGGTTTCAAATATCTCCTGTCTTAGGGTTTTTGCAGTCTGTTTTGGTCTCCTTGCTGTCTTTCATGCATGTTTTTTCTCTCACCCTATTTAGACTGGTGTCCTCCGTTCAGGCCATTATGGCATCCTCTGCTGGGTACATCATCGCCTGTTCTTGTAAAGACATTATTGATGACCAGTGAGTATCAGATGAAGATATATGGCAAAATATAACAATGAACATACTTTTTTTTTTTGTCAATTAAGATTGATTGTTTATGTAGGGCTCTCTGTTTTACTCTACACTGTTTTACTTAGTGTTTGTTTGTTTTCCTACGTGCATGTGTCTCTCTCACCTCTTTCACTTGTTGTGTTTGCATATATAGCTGAGAAATCTCTCATTCTCTATGGAATTGTTCCCAGATGTGAAAGTATTCCCTTCACTCTTGAGTGTTTCTAAGAATGTGCTTTTCCTCCAATGTGCACCTTATGTCACTGTAATCTAATTAGAAACTAATTAGGTTGTGAGCCTCTCTGTAAATCCACTGTGGCGCACCAAGCTGGGGGGACAAGGAGCGAAAGAGAGTAGACTGGCAAAATAATCTGGAAAAACTTGACGGGACTTTTCATGACGGCTTTAGTCAGCGGTTTCATTTAATGCTTGAAAGCTGCGTTTTCACACCCTGTGAAACCCATTAGGAGGATGGTGGAAAATGATTTTCCTCACCTAATCGAATTGTATATCTTGTTTTGAACTGCCTATCTTGTTAAATTTTGCCTTAACCCGAAGGCACACAGGTGAATTAAGAACAGCAGCTCGGATAGCTCAGAACAGTCATCCCCTGGTTTCAAAGACAAGGCTTAAACCTAGTCCCAGACTAAAGTGCATTTCTGATCTGTTTTACCTGAAAAAGCTATGCACTGATATATCTTAAAATAATGTAACTGTCATTGACTTGTCTCAAGATACACACACCAATAATTTTTTTTTTTATATGGCAAGTTTCTAAAAACTACTTGAAGTGAAGTGAAGTGACATTCAGCCAAGTATGGTGACCCATACTCAGAATTTATGCTCTGCATTTAACCCATCCGAAGTGCACACACACAGCAGTGAACACACACCCGGAGCAGTGGGCAGCCATTTATGCTGCGGTGCCAGGGGAGCAGTTGGGGGTTCGATGCCTTGCTCAGGGCACCTAAGTCGTGGTATTGAAGGTGGAGAGAGAAATGTACATGCACTACCCCCACCTACAATTACTGCCGGCCCGGGACTCGAACTCACAACCCTTCGATTGCGAGACTCTCTAACCATTAGGCCACGACTTAATGTCCTAATTGAACTATGGCTTAATCCTGGTTTAATCTAAGCCCTGTCTGTAAAACCAGCACCATGTTTTATAAATGATTTAAACCAGGTAAACTCAGTTACTCTCTGTATCTGTAGTAAATGCATCAGTCAAGGTGCAGAGGGCTGGGAATTAGACAAGGGCTAAGTCAAATGCTAGATCCATATTTAAAACTTTATAAACATTGATCTCTAGCTTCTGCTAACTGTTGTATGCGCATTCACAATAAAACACAGTTCCAGCTGATGACATGGCCATAGCATAAGCTTCAGTGAGAAGTGACGAATGTGGGAGCGGCCTAGAGATTGGCGTATCAATACTGAAGTATTGATACTCAAAAAAATATACAGATGCTACTGTGTTTTTTTTTTTTTTTTTTTTCTGTGATTGTGTTCATTTAACAATAAATGTTATGCATACAGTATGCACTGAATTGGACGAATTACCGGTTAACTATTTTCTTGCTTAGCATTCGGAAATGCTGCCAGACATAACCAATCAATCACAGAGAGTTTTCACTCATTCAAATAGGTCTGCTTTTCTCAAAATTAACTTAAGAAACCATTAATACTTTTAGGAAACGCAGTCAAGAACAATTCTTATCAGAGTACACAATCATATGTTTGAGTAATTTCACAATAAACAAATTGAAATTGTAGCTTATAGTTTGTGCAATTACATTTATTTAAATTGAATGAGAGAGCAAAACAAAACACTGGTCACGAATTACAAGTACAAAACAAGTCATCTGGCTGGGCTGCCACCCTCTCATATACGTGCATTGCCATTTATTAAGTTTTAAATATGGATATTTTTCCTACAAAAACGCATCGTGACACTTCAGTAGGCCTTTATAAACCCTACAAAGCGGTTTGGGAAACTTTTTTTAATGAGTGATGGATGTGCTTGATTGGACTTCTTTTGGTCTGTTGAAAAAAACACCCATTTACTGCCATTATAAAGAGCCAGGACACTTTTAAATATAACTCTGATTGTATTTGTCTGAAAGAATAAAGTCATCTACACCTAGGATGGGTTGAGGGTGAAAAAAAATCATGGGGTATTTTTCATATATATATATATATATATATATATATATTAGTTTTGAAAATAGCTGCACTGCTTATGATGTTTGTTGAAACGTTTTTTTTTTTTTGTCAGGTTTATTGATGAATAGTAAGTTCAAAAGAACCATTTATTTTAAAACAGAGTTTTTATAACCAAGTAAAATTCTTTACTGTAACTGGTCAATTTCATGCATCTTTGATTGATAAAAGTATTGATATCTTTTACTGACACCAAACCTGTGGAGGGTAGTGTGTGTGCTAAATTTTCAGAAATAGACGCACATTTATCTTTACAAATAACATCACGTAGATAATCGTTTCACTGCCTCTACAGTCTGACTGGTGCTTGATTTGCTAGTCAAATTTTAAGGGAATATGTCACCCCAAAATGAAAATGTTATAGTTTACTTCCTTTCATGTTGTTGTTGTTGTTGTTGTTGTAAACCTACAGTATATGAATGCTTGTCTAACATGTGACACAAACTGACACATTTATCAGACTTGCCTGTAACCTCCAGTATTAGTGAAAACCTTGGACTTGTTTTGGTTCTCAAAGGATTTTAAAACTAATTTGGAAAATTCATTAAAAGTGAATTAGATCTGCACAGGTTAAAAATGTCAAGTAAAAGTTGCCTTTCAGAGCATTATATCCATAATATTCAATATATATAAATATTTAATAATGACTGAAAACAATAATGGGAAATGTTATGGTAATTTATATATTACAGTCCAGTACTGTGCAAAAGTCTTAGGCCATTTGTATTTTTTTTTTTACAAAAAAACAATGTTTAAAGAGGCTTTTGCAGAGTACTGTATATAAACAAGGCTAATTGTTGCAGAGTAACCCTAAAAATAATCTCGGGGTTTCTAACTATTGTTTTTTCATTCCTTCTCTCTCTTTCTCCTCCCTCTGTCCAGGCATTGGCTTACCAGCAGCTATATCCTCTTTGCTGTCCCCTACTTCGTCTATGACATCTATGCCATGTTCTTGTGCTACTGGTACAAACTTCAGGTCAAAGACCATGAGGAGGAGAGCAAGGCCAAATCGATGAGGTCAGCCATCAGCGGCTATCTGCGGCGAGAGGTCCTTATGGTCTTGCACCATGTCGTGATGGTTACTGTCTGTTTCCCTGTCTCTGTGGTGAGTGGAATGAGGGTTGAGTGACATTACTAAACGTTTCATTCTTTTTCTCTTTTGCACAAACACAGACATAATAAAGTTCTGATTCTGGAGGCCCATCAGAGCATGTAGTAACATGGCTTGGGCTTCATGACTGTTTAAGAGTGATTTGACGGGATCATGATTTGTGGGTGGCTTGAAGTGTGGCTGAGTCAAACTTGTCCTGAACGGGCCTGTGTACTTTCACCCTGTAATTATGCCCTCCATCACTCTCCATCTGTATCCATGGAGACTGTTGCTGTCGGCAGCCGTTGAGCAGCCAGCACCCTGGCATTAGCTGCACTTAACTGCCAATGAGTGTTCAGGCCTGATAAGACAGAGCCTCTACAGCACTTTCCTCCATAAAACCACTCGAAGCTTTCCTACATCCACACAAGTATGACTTTTTCTCTTTTCTTTTCTTTTTTGCTCATTTTCCTTTTTATTTCCCTCTCATTTCCCTTTCCTCATCCCTTTCCCTTTCCTTTTTTTTTCCATCCACCCCCCTTCTTTACTTTCTCTCACCTCCTTCCCCTTTCCTTTTCCATTTCCTACCTTTTCCTCTCCCTTCAATTCCGTTCCGTTCCGTTTATTTCTTTCATTTCTTTCATCTTCTATTACTTTCTGTTTCCCATTTACTTTTCTCATTCCACTCTCCCTTTTGCTTTCCTATTGCTCTTCCACTTCCTCTTTTCCTTTTATTCCTATATATATACATTTCATCTTTTTCTTTTCTTTCCTGCTCTCCTTTCCATCCATCTCTTAATTTTTCTCTCTCTTCTATCCCTTTGATTTCCCTTAACCTTCCATTTTCCTCTTGCTCTTCTGCTGCTTTCTATTTCTGTTTTATTTTTTATATGTATTTCCAATTCCTCTTTCTTTCCCACCCATCCATTTTCTCCTACTGTCCTTTTCCACCCTCCCTTCTCTTCCTTTCCCTTCCCTATTTTCTTTTCTTTTCCTCTCCTCTCTTTTCATAGTTCTGGAGACGGGGCAAAGGGGATTATTTCCAGGGTGTGATGTTCCTGGCAGAACTCAGCACCCCGTCTGTCTGTCTGGGAAAGATACTCATCCAGGTACTAAACACAAACACACAGTCACACAGTCATTCCAACTCCCTCAGACTTTCTTTTGTTTAGTGAAAGCTTCTTTCTTTTTTAACAACTTGGTTAAGCAGATTTTTGCACCATTTCTTTTCTTGGAAATGTATGGGAAATTTCTACCTAATTTTCTAACTAATCATAAAACCTCTAATTGATTGACAATCTTTCACAGACTTGTACTGTAACAACTCTTTCTTGTTACAAGTCTTCTTCACAGCATCCGTGTTAAATGTGTAGTGGGGAATATTGAATCATGGTTGTCAGGGTTCATTGCTCTGCCTATTAATATTTCTCTATCTGTTAAACACTCTCTTTCTCTACTCCTGGCTCTCTCCTTTTGTTTCCTTCACTCAGTATAAACAACAGCACACTCTCCTACATAAAGTCAATGGAGCTCTTATGCTGGTCACTTTCTTCATCTGTAGAGTTCTCCTCTTCCCCTACCTCTACTACGCCTACGGCAGGTAACCATCACTTTAACCCTCTCAGTCTTTTAATCTTTTATCATGTCTTTTATTTCTATTGCTCATTTAGTCTTTTTTTTTTTATATTCTCGTCTCCACTGAGTCACACTGCCTCTGATATTAACATGGATTCTTAATGAATCATAACATGAACATCATAATTCTCACTCAGTCATGTTCTAATTTAAAAATGGCAATCTTGATGTATTATTCATAAGATTGGAAATTTGAGCATCCTTAGACTCAACAATTGTGGTGCCAGTTAAATTTTCTAGTGGAAAACTTTATAGTAATCGTTATTGTTATAATTCTCCTTCTTGTGAAAGGAGTCCCGTCCTAAATAAAAGAGCCATGTGCCAGTTGGTAAAAACTTTGCATTACTTCTGCGTTACATGAAAACAGTCAGTTTCCAGAGACGCATCCTTGGGACTGCACATGTGCATTGGCTGGACCAACCTGAAATGTGCATTGTTTTATTGTGATTTCTAGATTTCCCCATTCAAGTAGATAGGGGTTGGTCCTATCTTACCCTATTGCAAATATGGCTGTTGAGTGAAATGACTTTACTTATGGGATTATACCAAATATCTCTTTTTACTCCTTTACTTTATGCTGACTCTATGCATATTTTCGTTTGCGCTCCTATCACAGGTACGCATCCATCCCCTTCTACATGGTGCCGCTGTCTGTGCCCTGGCAGTGTAACGCAGGAGCAGCTTTTCTCATGGCCCCGCAGGTCTACTGGTTTTCCCTCATCTGCAGGCGTGCCTTCCGTCTCTTCACTGGAGCCTCAAAGCACAAAGCGACCCCTAGCACCACAGACTCTGAACCGAAAACCTCACCCCTGCCCCCTGCCAACGGATACATCCCCAGAGAGACCGACTCGCACTGAGAGAGGAGTAGAGATAGAGATGTAGGTACAAGGTAGTTGGGTTTAGACCAAACAGGAGACTGAAGGCAGGTCATCTTATTACAATGGATGGATCTACCTTAGATCAAGCGCTGTGGGTTAGCAAGCAAAAACAAACTGAAGGTCTGTACCCTCACTATTCACCATCATCCTCTCTTTGAGAAGAAAAATAAGACTGCAGAGCAAACCAAACTGATAGTTTTCTCCCTAACATGCATGTTCTCTGTGTCGGAGCAGTATGTCTGCTGCTTTACAGGGTTAGTGCATCATTTGTAGATTACCACGGTCGTAAGCTTCAGAAAAAGGGACTGATGTGGATGCAACAGGAACAGTATTTCTAATGAGTGATGGATGGAAGGACTGATAGATGCCTCCTGTTCTCCTCTCTGTGAATTTCTTTCTCTGTGTTTGTTACAGTTGCAGAGAGGATACGAAAAAGGAAGCATAAATGTATGTTGATTTGTACATAGGTTTTTAATAATATTTACGTTTAGGTTTTTGTAGATTCTGTTTTATTTATTATTTATTCAGGTCTATTCCTAATTATGGGAGGATTAGTTGAAAACAAAACCGCTCACTTCGATAAAACCGAAGCTGTTGGATTCAGAACAACCCCTCGAATCCTCATTGTGGGTGGTGCATGGCCTCCTTCCAGCTGTCCATCTCTCTGTTTTTTTCCCTTTCCTGGTTTTCATGGCAGCTGAAAACAAGATGGCTGGGGCTGCAACCAGTTAGTAAGTGAATCAGCAGCTATAAGGTAGAAGGGGAGTCATTTAAAGGATTTGGATGAGGCTGACGTAATACATTCACATATCTCTGCTGCAGTACTCCAATCCTTTTAAGATCCAGACATTGGACGGAGGGGGAAGGGACAGAGCAGCCAAGGCTCTCAGACGAACCTGAGCCAATCGGTTTTTACTTTTCATACAGTTTTATGTGAGGAGAATGCCAGCATTATAGCCCTCGCTAACCTCTTAGTAGACCCACACCATAATATGGATTCACTGATTGTAATCTGCACATTGAATGGGTTTCTCCACACAGACAAGGTCTTTCTTAACTGCATCTCCTCAAGTAGTCAGACTTTGGACCTCCTATATATCCAGACAGAAACAATGACGATGTGTTTTGTCACCAATTAGTCCGCACTTTTATTGTAAAAGTGTCATTGGTGTAACGGTGTCATCACATACCTCCCTTAGGCCTGATTCTGCTATGCTCTCAAACAGGGATGGCAGTCTGACGTTAAACAGTATTATTAGGGGAGGAGGTGAGAGGATGGCGCACAAGGTGGATTCTAGAAGTGAATCTTGCGCTGAATTCTCACAACATCCAAGTCTGTGAGATACTGTAATACTTTTAAAAGCACTGCATAGATCATTTTAGATCAACGTCTCGGATTTAGTTCTGGACCACTATAATTGGATTCTTACAGATTAGTAATGTTTCTGTTATGCACTAGAACATTTTTGTTTTGCTGCTTTACAGTTAGCCCGTATGCCAAAAGGCATCCATGTAGCCTTAAAAGTACATGCTCTTTACACAAAGTACTGCTGGATTGTTTTACACTGGGTCATCAACGCTCAAAGGGACTGCCCAGTGCTGGCCATGGATAAGGGCAAGTATTTTCAACTATAGCAAAGTGTACTGGTTTGGGCATAGGTTAAAAATTATATTTTGAGCTAGGAATGACGACTCTTCTGACTGTAATTATGCTTATTGTTAACTTATTCTTTTAATTTATGTATTTATTTGGCCAAGTCTGAATGTAGATATGACTTCACATCTAGATGTTCTTCTGTGTAGGCTTCTGTTTATCTAGTTGTCTGAAAACTGTTCTGTAATTCTGGTTTTCTCAGCTGAAATATACTCTTGCTCTCTCCTGCTGTGCTCTGATGCTTTGTGTGACCTTCTTTTACACTGAAACAAAGGTTCTGTGCCACTTGCTGATTGTGTGATTGTGTGAGAGAGGAAATAATAATTAGTTCAATGAAATTTGCCTGTATGTGTTTGTTCAGTATATTGAAACACCATGCCAATTACTCAAGGTTTCTTTATTCCCAAATTATTTTAGTTATGTTAAAAGTGCAGTAAAAATGCCTCATCAACCGATAGTTTTTACAAAATAAAAGAGAGAGAGAGAGAGAGAGAGAGAAACGTGTCCTTAGATCTCACACTTGTCTCTGCAACGGACCGAGGCTCTGTCTATGTGTAAACCACAGATCAAAAGAGTCGCTCGCTCTTGTGTAGCCAATCAGAGAATACAGTTTGAAGTGTTAAGAGGTTTTGTAAAAACAAAAAAAGAGAGAGAAGTAAACTCAGATGGTCACGTCGTCACTGTGTTCTCACGTTAATGATGATAATGTATTGTAGTATAATTTAAATGAACCCTATCAAACCTAAATCCAGCACAATATATTCATACATCAGTTCACAGAATGACCAATTCCCGGTAAGAGAAACACCAAAGATGCTTTTACCTTGTAGTGCATTTCCATTACTCGACTAATAAAATAAAATCTAGACTTATGGATAAATTCCAACACGTTTTTCAGCGGGCTGAATCTCTTCTCACATCTTGAGGGAGCGTCTGGTTCGAAAGTCTGGGAGAACAAATGTAAGCGGTGCCCCCTGGTGGCCAATCTTTACACTTACTCCATCTAGCGCAATAAAGCCAGCTCGAGGATATCTTGGCTGAATCGTCTCTTTACGCCCGTGTCGCAATATTTTTCACAGCACCAGCTGATCTAACAAGTAATTACGTGGATATGTGCTTATTCATGCTGTTTTCCCCCTCAAGACTGAATCAATAACGAACACATTCTGTTATTGTGAATGCAGTTATGTTAAAACTATGCCAAACAAACTGGTTGGTACAGAGTTTATAGGCTTTATTTGCTTTAGTTAGCAAAGCAACAGAATCGAAATATTATTATTATTATTCCAAATTGACATCACTTAATTGACCTGACACTAATTTGTATAGCCTAAATATGATTAATGATTAATTTGAACCTTTGCATAACATTTTAGAATTGTTTTAAATCTTCGATTCCTTAATGAGTAGGAAGTTCTCCACATCTATGTATGTGACCGCTGGGTTATTATTTATCAGTTTTTTTTTTTTTTTTTTTTTTGTATCTAAACACACACACAGGCCTACATATATAGTCTCTCTCTCTCTCTCTCTCTCTCTCTCTATATATATGTATATATATATATATACACACACACACACACACACACACATTGATGATTAGAGGTACAAGAATCCAGAGGTCTTCTCTGTACCCCTGTCGCCCAGCAGTCTCGGAGCGCAGAGCGGCGGAAGGAGGGAGGGAGGGGTCTGAGCTGCTCCGGGAAACCAGAGGCTTGATGCAGCCTCCGCCGAGTCCAGTCAGGCTGTCTCCAGACCGCGATGGCTATGGGTCTAACGTCGAAAAAATCCTCTTCTAGAAACAGCGGCGTGGAACGCAAGAATCTCATCACCGTCTGCAGGTAGTTCATTGCATGACACACACCGACCCGCTGTCCACATCACGAAGCGTACTTTCAGTTAGCTTGGAATACCTGGGTAATTAAAACTGTCAAAATGTGTATATATATATATATATATATATATATATATATATACATGTATGTATGTATGTATGTATGTATGTATGTATGTATGTATAGATAGATAGATTTAAAACGTTTATATATTTTATTAACTAGAACATGGATCACAGGATATAGCATCTTTTCTGATTTACATTTTTGCGTAAACGCTTAATATTGAAGACGAGGCCCTTTAAAGACGTCGACCCCTTATTTCATACCAGCATCCATGACGTCATTACATCCACCCGACCATTTTCACTGCTGTGCACTCGACAGGCTAAAACCACATGACCTTCACCCAAACAGAACCTTTCACCAAAAAAAATAAAAATAAAAAAATAATTCCTGATGGATTTGGTAAAAAAAAATAAAAAATAAAAAAAAAATTATATATATATACACGTTCCTTGTCTTATTTGAATGATTCATCCTCAGTGCATGGAATGTTATCTTTTCACCTTAACTTTTTTTCCCTGATGTCACTTAGTCCATACAGGCTACTGGATGATGCTGACCAATAACCAAATAGATATAATGTTGATGCCCCTTGAATTTACTGCAAATAATAATGTAAAAATGTAAAATGCACATCATATTTTAAACAAACTGTATAAGCATTAATTTACCACTGTATTATTTTATTGATCACCAAATCACACTAGAATGAATTGTCATCTTTTTCTTTTCATTTGCATCATACAATGAGCATACTTACTAAATAAATCTAGTTTGAACCCCAGTAATTAGCCTTTACAGTCATAGTAGTTTACGGATGTTTCATGCAATAAGAAATTGAAAGCTATTATGTTTTTCTAGCTCTTATCAGGAGATCCACATCATAAGGATCTTGACTTTATGGCACACCAGTCGTTGCTAAGACTGCAGTGTCTCAGCCCAAATCCACTCATTGTACGCTTGCAATAGCCTACTATGTGCCCATTTTGTCCCAACACACTGTGCATTGGTGAGTCATGGTTGAAGCATATGGGGAACACCGAATTCCATCACTGCATTCTGTTCTGCCGGGCTGTGTGGGACTGCACCAGGCTGCAGTTTACCGGTCGGTTGGTACAGAGCAGCAAGTGGGTGTTAAATAATTCATGTTTGGGGGCGCCCCAGGCATAGGCCATGTACAGTTGCCGAATGTACACAAAACACTGTCACTCCTGTTGGGACAGCAGCACCATTGTGCAGTCAAAGAGATGATTGTGATGTGGCAAGCTGTTGTGACATCATCATCCCCATCTCTTTGCCTGCAGTAAAAAGGAAATTGGTTTCTAGAGGGGTTATTACTAATGGATAAAAAACCCACATATTTTTAGTTCCCAACATTTTGAATGATATATGGAGAACAACATGGAAATATATCTTCATTAATGTCAGCACATATTTATTAAGTATACAGCACCATGGTTAGAACCAAACTTTCCAAGGTTCTACTGTCTGGACGGCATAATGCAGGACTTGTTAAACACATGAAACACATGCTTTGCTAATGCAGTGTGGAAAAATGAACAAGAAAGAATGACAAAAATGGACTTCAAACTTCACAGATTATTATAAACACAAAGACGCTTTTGTTGAAAAGGGCAGAGGCCCTTCTTCGCTACCCACATCTTTTGTATGGCCATGCCACAGCGGTTTGTTACATTAAACAACAAATTACACAGGACAAAGGACTTGACAAGAAAAAAAATTGACTTAATTAATGGCTGCTAGCAAAGAAATCTCAAACCCTGCTTAATTAAATTGGATCGTGATTAGCTCAGATGACTTGGTGCTCTGAGAGACACATTGCTCAGAGTCACTAAAACCTCCCATGCTTCTGAATGTCTCTGTATTTCTCTAGTACATTGAGATCAGGAGACCATTGCGTTTGTTTCCTTCACTCTCAATCATCGAACCCCATCGTCTCTCAGTCCACAGTGAGATGCACATCAATGAAAGTGGTTGTTCAGTCTTTAGAGACCTTTAAACCAGGTTGAAAAGCTGGGATGCATGAATTTGGCCTCTAAATCACACTGGGCAGTGTACTCTTGGGCATGGTAGCTGATCTAAGCTGGAAATCATGAGCAAATCTAACAAATATATTTATCTAAAGCGTCTTTGCTAAAACTGAGAGCTGTTAACATTGTGGAGAAGGGTTCTGACCAACAGAAACATGGTTAGTTTCACTCTCCATAACCTACTCACTTATCGCAAAGCCAAGTTTGTTCTGCGCTAAGATCGAAACATTAGCTTTTTTTTTTTTTTTTTTTTGGTTACACATACAGTCTGGATCACTGACATACTATAACAAAAGACAGTCACACAGTTTACACAGTTTCAGTTTTTACACTCAGACTAAACAAATGTCATTTTCAGAGGCGATAAATAAAGGTTTTGTATTAGTTGCACTCATCACATGTTTGTCGGTCGGTTTTTACCAAAGGAAAACCTTGAACGCAATAAGTTTTTTTTGGATGAAAGAATATTCCAAACATTGTTTTCATGTAACAAGGCAAGAGCTCAGTACTTTGAACCAATAAATCTGTAAAAATGAATGGCAAGTTTAAGAGGTTTAAGACATAATGAAGTATAAAACAGGGCATGATGAATGCCTCCCAGGTCAAAGTCGAGAGGTAAGAGTTCCAGCGGTCAAAGAAAGGCTCTTGTTGATGTCCCCATGTCTTGACTTTCCGATATAATGGAATGGCCAGTTTTGCTCATCTCCTTGATAAAGGTTTCCAGACAGCTGAAGCTTGTAATGTAGGACTCTGCAAGGATGAGCATTTGAATTCATTATCAGTTTTTCGTACTATACAATCAACAGCTTTAGTTTTGTGTATGACTTTTAATCTAAAATGATACACAGAAGTCACTGTAGATGATGTCTTATGGGACTTTAAAAAAAGGGGGTGGGGGGTTCATAGTTGTCTTGATTCATTCAACTACCTTCAATTAGATTTTTTCGATTTCTCTTGAAGGTTCTGGAGATCAATGTCTTTCAGACATATTTAAATGGGATGGAATTAGTTATCAATTGCTGTATTTTCATTTTCATCCTTGAGATCTAGTTCTTTGACCATCTGATTTCCTAGGAACATATCAAAATCATATTTATTTTACCAAACATGTCTTGGCACCAGCTCACCGACCTCTGACTGGTTCTTCCATGATCAACTTTAACTTCTAACTCAGAGCAATGAGGCTAAATGCACAAACAATCATGTTCAATCATCTTCTCAGCACATACCTAACTCATTGAACTATCCTCCAGTTATAGTAAGAAATGTATTTTGTTGTCTCTAATATGTGCCACAATATAATTGCATTTGAATCTGATAAAAGTTTGTATTTTCAATCTGCATTCACTCTGGGGGATTTTTACTGAGCAGTTTTTGGGTGGGAAAGCTTATCCAGAATTAGCAGATAATGCTGGTACTGCCTACAAGAAGGGTGAGGGTAGGGGGGAGAAAGAAGTATATTAAAAAGCTAAAAACAGAGTGTGGGAGGGAGATGTAGAGAAAGGATGATTGTTCAGGCTTGGGCAAGGAGGGCCAAACAGAGAAAAAGTGATGACTGATGGAAAGGGTATAGAAGAGAGGAACCAAGGCATAACCTGTAAGAAGGATGCTCAAGAACAATCTGGAGTTATAATCGGTAATCTGTAGGTTTTAAAAGCTGAGAACAAACCCGAACTGGGAGGTTATTCTGAAAGGTTAAAGCGTATTGTCAAAGGTGCCTTGAAAAAAAAATTAAAATCTTGAGAGCAAGTGCTGTGAAGTAATATTCTTAGAAGGGTTTGGCTTTTTGGCCTGTTATCAATGTGGGCGAGACCAAGGACACAAAAGCCATTTGTTAAGTGGCTGCACATTTGTTTTTCCAGTGTCAAATCGTACCAAGACAGTCTTGCTTCCACATGTCTATATTAGCATTTTAGCCCTCATCCTGCTGACCTTCAGAAACTTGCATCTTTATATTTTCACTACACTTTACATTTACGCATTGTACAGTTGTCAAATTTTGTGTTTTCAGCTGCTCTTGTGACCAGACAAAGTGTGCCATCAAGGTATTTGGTTGGCTGGTGTTGGTAGTAAACCTTCCTGCAGTGATGAGCATAGTTCATGGGATGTGGGAATGCCCTACACTCTTGGAAAACACCTCTTGCTTTAGGTATAGAGCCAAAGAGAAAATCAAGACTCAAAAATCTTTGTTGTATAAAGTATCCAAATCTAACTGGTTGGTCCTTACTGTTGCCCAAATTTTGCTCTGGCCAAATGATGAAGCAATGAAACGGGCACAATCAAACAACTACAGGTGACTAAACTGATCTGGCAAGATCAGTGATCCTTGTAGAACCTTGGAATATCAATGTAACAATGAAATATTTTAATTAGCACCATTAAATCATGTGTTTCATAAGTAATTCTATTATTGCTACAAATAATGGTCCATGGCTTAAACACCATCCTTTGGAGTTGGATTCATTAAGTACTAACCTGTATCCAGGATGTATTCCAGAGAAATCTTAGGTAAACAAAAAAGAGACTTGGTCCAAAAGGTAAAGTTTGTGTTTTGAATGGCAACAATGATTCAAGATGCAGTATCGTTTCTCCACAGAAGGTAGGCTTTGATGACAATGATGTTTCCTCAGCTGTTGGTGATATTTGCCAAAATTTTATTGGTTCCCAGCTTGGTGAATTTGTCCGCCCATCACACTCCCAGCACCCTACACCCTCCCCAAAGATTTGGCCTTGCTCCCCATTAAACATTCTTCCTCTTGGGCATAAAAGCCTTTCGGAAGGATGTAGTCTTGGTACCTCGGCTGAAGGAAGCAGCTCCCATGGAGATCTTTGTCTTGCCACTGGTGATGGTGGAAGAGCCCAGGGAAGTTGTACTCTTCCCACGAGAGATAGATGAGTTTCCCATCATGATCTTGGTCTTGTCTCTCTTGATCGATGTGCTCCCCAGGTTGAGGGCCGTCTTGCCTTCTGTGATACTGGTGTTACCCATGGCGGAACCAAAGGTGGTAGCGTTGAAGCTCCAGGAGGTCTCCTCCAGCAGCCAGCCTAGTTAACCTGACCGGGAGCACTTTCAGGGTTAAATTTTCTCAACTGTCCCTTGGGAAGCTTCTGCTCTCCTGATTCTACAGGATGAGGTGATGATGGCTCATCGCGTGCCTTGGCAGCAAAGCATCCCAACGCACACAGAATGTGTCTGGTTGGGTGTGACAGTCCAAACAGCTAGTGTCGGGATGGGACCAGAATGCTAAGCGTGGTGAGAACGACCCCCATGCAGCATAAAGCCCTTGTTGAGCAGTATAACGTGGGCTCCGCAAGGCCACATACCTCCCCTGTGTGCCGTGAATGGACAGAGGCTGCCGTAGGAGGCCTTAGTTCTATCTGGGGAAGAGCGGACAGTAGACTGCATTGTCCCGTCACTAAAGCAAAGCACTGAAGAACACATTGTTGTGGGACACAGTTGATGGTGACATCACTCAGTTCCATGGCAATGTGCCTCCCTAGAACCGCTATCCAATGTTATACTGTACACGGTTGATTGCTGAGATTCAAGAGCGTGGTTTGCTTTCATGAGTTTATGTTATGTCAGACCCACAAAATGTATAGTCAAATTAGTTATCGAAACGTTTTGTTTTGTCCAATTGTGACAATGAAAACATTTTCTATACTGCCAATTATTGAGATTCTTGCTTGTTGTGCAGGCTACAAGGTAAAGCCAGGTTCACACTGTAAAATTTTGGATTCTTGTTATTAAAACTGAAACTGACAAAGTTCTGGCAGCGTAAGAAATTTAGCATAACAGTTGTGCAGTCTGACTGCTTCTACTAACTGTAGATGAGATGATTGGGATCAACGTCTTGGCTAAGATCATGTAGTCTGACATAAAAGAAACGTTAAAGTGTGCTGTGGCTTTTACCTAGATCTGATTTGGATCACATTGTATATTTTGACAAGCAGTGTGTGCTCATCTTAAGGTATAATGAAATAAACTCTCTGAAATATTTTAGAGTTAGACACATTAAACAATGTTTTAACCATTTCAAAGATCTATTTATTGACCATTCTTATTTAATTCATTGTTATACTGGTTGAATTATGCTACACTTAATAAGATTAAGAAGTCAAAAAAATTTACACAGCTCATTTCAAGTTTAAGGCAATGGTTAAAGTTAGAACGTTTTGCTAAGACTTGGTTAGTCCACTTAAATGACACAATTCCACTTGCAAAACAGAATCTCAGATCTGGATTCCGAACGTTATCCAACTTAGACCCTTCTGCATGTGAACAACAATAGCAGCCATTCTAGTTGTGGCAGTGCACACCCTCACACATGCATGCATGTTCTCTTCATGAAAACCAGATTGGTGTTTTCTCAGACAAATCTTTATCTTAAAATCAACTGTATTCTCTTTCAGTGACAAAGATGTCATGCTCCATTCCAAGCTAATTTAAGATACACTTACATTTCATTTTGCATCTAGAATACATTGGTGTGCAATTCTAGAGCAAGCTGGCAAACACTTGCATCTTACAAGACATCCAACCTGCTTAAGCACTCTCTATAAAGTACATATTCGTGGACACACATATACATATACTGTACATATACTGTTTGCAGTTATATTGGTGTCTTTAAGTCACAGATGAAAATCCCAGTAGAGATTCCATTGCGTTTCGTTGCCTCTTTTGAGGGAAGTCTTAACTACAGTGACAGACTTCTCCCCTTGACTTAAAGTGGCCTTGCTCAAAGAACTAGTAGTCTCCCCATGAGTGATAGTAGTTGTACCCACCACAAATGCAGTCTCTCCCTTCCTCAGTTTGGTCTTGCTCCTTGAAAGAACTGCCTTCCCCCATGACATGGCCTTCTTGCTTTTCATCAGTTTGATTTTCCCTTTTGTAAAGCAGGTCTTTCTCAATAAAAGATAAGCCTTTCTTTTTGATGCTTTGGAGTCGTACTCTTGCTGTATATCTGTTGTCTCATCCTTCTCAGTTCTCTTTCTTGCTTTTGAAGTCTTGGTGTTTGTTTCAGTGTTTATAGATCTCTTTTCCATCTACATGGTCCGGCGCTTGGGCATGAGGGCCTTGCGGAAGGAAGTTGTAGTTTTGCCTCGGCTGAAACTGGCTGTGCCAAGGGAGATGGTGGTCTTGCCTCTGGTTATGGTAGAGTCACCCATAGAGGTAGTGGTGACCCCACGGGTGATTGAGGACTTGCCCATGGTGATGGAAGTCTTGCCCCGGGCTATTGAAGAGCCGCCCACAGACAGAGCAGTCTTCCCTTCCGTAATACTGGTGTTCCCCATGAAGGCATGTAGGTCGTCAGGTCTTTAGACTCTCAGTTCTCTCTCTGTTTCCCCTACCCTTTGAGTGGGCTAGAGTCTTAGCATACCAGCACCTTGCAGGTTTGACTGTTCTGGGAGAAAACTGTACACAGTATCAGGACAGCCCTAAATAGATCACACCACCAATTCAGCAAGTGGGTGGGTGGAGAAAATGAGCGTGAGTGTGTTGGGATACGAGGGAGATTTGCTCACTATACTGTTGCCTTAAAAAAAAGGACTGGGGCACAAGGACTCCAATTGTGATGGCAGGAGTGGTAACGTGAATACGGCATCAAAAGGGCATTGTCTAACACACAGGACAATTGGAATTGACCTCAGCAGTCTGCCTTGGCACCGCTCTCGAAAAAGCCGTTACATCAGTCAGAATGGCAGCGTTGAGTGGGGCCTGCACCGATACTAGCGTTTGCGTCTGCCTGTAAGATGCTAATCATACTGTTAGTGGTGACGATGTGACCATTTAAGGGATAGGCAGCAGGATGGGTAGTCTCCCGATCATTTCACATTATATACACATTTTGAGGGTATTTTATGTTATAAGACGGTGTAAATAAGATTAAACAAATAAAGAAGAGTTTCAAAATTAACCTGTGCACAATGAGTAACGATAAACAAGAAAACGCTGCATTGCAGTCTAAAAAGGCTAGCGTGGCTAGTAAATTAGCGAGCATGATAGCGACATTGTCTCAAGAAGAAAATCAAGTTGTGGAGGGAATGGTTGACAATTCCTTGTCAGTGACACAACTTGTTTCTGAACTAGCCAAGCGAAGTGTAGTATTTCATCAATGCATGTTTTTTTTTTATTAAATTTTGAGTTTCCCAATGAGATATATTATGTAGTATATCTAGTGTAACTAAATTCTACTACATATTGCCTCTCTACTACTCTCTCAGGTTTTCTGTAAAGACATTGTTGGAAAAGTACACTGCAGAGCCTATTGATGACTCATCAGAGGAGTTCATCAACTTTGCGGCAATTTTGGAGCACATCCTCAGTCATCGTTTCAAAGGTATATATTTAAACAACTTCCTGTCAGTTCCCAATGTCTGGTGGCACTCATGAATAATCTGTGGTGATTTTTATTTTATCAGGTCCGGGTGGTTGGTTCAGTTCAGATGGCCAGAGGAGTTTCTGGGACTATATCCGTCTGGCCTGCAGTAAAGTCCACAACAACTGCATCTGTAGCATTGAGAGCATTGAGAACATTAGCACGTCGCGAGCAAAGGCGAGACACTTTCATCCTCAAGCACTCTATCTTTACCCTCTTGAGATTATTAGCATAGCATATGTTTTGTTTTGGTTGCTGGTCCCTACCATGGGATGCTGTTGTACTGATTTATTCTATTTTGGTTCACTAGCAAAGCTTTATCTGTGACTGTTTACTCTCTGGTTGTCCTACAGGGACGAGCCTGGATTCGTGTAGCTTTGATGGAGAAGCGTTTGTCTGAATATGTAGCAACTGCGTTAAGAGACACTCGGACTACAAGGTTATAACTCAGCACTCTTTCCAATGAGTTTGAGAGCTGTCTTTATCATTTCAAAATTAATTAATAAAAAAAACTGTATTTGCGCTGCAGACGATTTTATGATGATGGTGCCATAATGCTAAGGGAGGAGGCTACCGTTCTGACGGGGATGCTAATTGGACTCAGTGCCATTGACTTCAGGTAAAAACATTGTATTCATGACAACTCACAAATGACACGTACTTCAGCGTGAATGTGTTTTTTATTTATTTTCAGCAATGTGTCATTTATAAGCCACTAGTGGCACCAGTTAGAATGCGTTCCCACCAAATTAATGTGATATGACTGTTTTGTTTGTTTGTTTTTTTTTTGTTTTTTTTTGCAAACATTAGTTTCTGTCTAAAAGGAGAAGTTTTGGATGGAAAGACACCTGCAGTGATCGACTACACACCTTACCTGAAGTTCACCCAGAGGTAAGTTTGCATTTCCTGACCAAACCCAAATCCTAAACCTTATAGAAGCCTTTAAAATGCCATTGCTGCTATTTGATGTGCCTCTGCAGCTATGACTACCTGAGTGATGAAGAAGACCGCCGCAGTGTGGACAGCAGTGCCAGTGATGAGAGTGTAGCTGAGCATCCTTACATTCCTTTGGTCACAGACGAAGAGACCTGGAGCAACAAATGCCGAAAGATGGAGCAAAGATTCAAGATTGTCTATGCCCAAAAGGTATTTTGGACTTCCAGCCAATGGGTGATTTGGTTGTCCATGTTGCCTGCTGAATAATCCAGCTTGGTAGCTGGTTTCTTGCTGGTCCAAGATCGTCTAGCAACTAATGACCAATTTGGATCAGACTGAAACCAGCTACTATGTTTTGAAACAGCTAATTAAAGCAGAAATAGTGCATTCAAATACTAATCCATAAATCCCTGTGATTGTAGGGTTATTTAGAGGAACTGGTCCGCTTGAGGGAATCCCAGCTGAAAAATGTAGAAACTGAGAACAAGAGGCTAGATGCTAAACTAGAGGAACTACAGGTCCAGAGTCGACAAGAGAAGAAAGAGCTGGAGGCCATTGTACTGGAGCTACAAGCACAACTGTATGCACACACACTAACACACCTTCTGCATTTGTGTCAACTGGAAGTCTCTAATGGCTTTATTCTGGTATGTTTTGCAGCACTGGAATAATTCCTCGCGAGTCCTCTCATTTGGTAAAAGGACTGTCTATTCCATTCATTAACCAGTGCACAACTGCACAACCCAGCAACAGCAAAGGAAATGTAAAGCTGTTCCGTCGGTGAGTGCTGACTCTAAATTTGAAGACCCTCACCACACCTTGTTTAACACCTTGGCAGTCGCTCAGCCTTAGCAACTACATCCCGGAAATCACCTGTATCACAGGAAAGCACTATTCAGTCTAGTCACGAAACTATGTTTTTGGGTTTAGGAGAAGTTTTCACAGTTTGGACCTCTCAGCTGATGTGAGTTTGGACTCTCAGAAGGAAGACGACAATCCGAATGGAGACACGGTCTGGTCAGCAGGTAAAAACATGCAGATTAACACACAATACAATCATGTCTGAATGCTGAATATTAATTAATGTTTCTTCTCTTCTCTTCTCTTCTCTTCTCTTCTCTTCTCTTCTCTTCTCTTCTCTTCTCTTCTCTTCTCTTCTCTTCTCTTCTCTTCTCTTCTCTTCTCTTCTCTTCTCTTCTCTTCAGCTAAAGACAACACTCCCTCTATGCTCGGTCTATGTGGTTCTTTGGCTTCTCTACCCAGCTGTAAATCACTGGCAAGTCTCAAATCCAGTGAGTATTTGGTCAACATCAGCACAGAGCCTAGTCCTGCCTTGTCTCCTAGCTAGGGGGCGCCAACTTCTCAGTCTCAGCTGTACTTTCCTCCAAGAAACATCACCTCTGGCCTAGCAACATCCTTCAAAGCAAAGATCCCAGTGAGCTTAAAAATCCATGAATGACAACCCCTCCAGCACTCTCTTATTTTCCTGTCTTTACCTGCCAATCTTGCCAATTTATTATTCACTCTTGTCTTCCACCCTTTAGTGCAGTCTTCTTCAGCATGTTTGTGTCCGTAACATTCCCCAAGCCTGATATTACAGCCCAAAGGCACAGCAGCTTATCTCTGTTAGTTTTGAACTCATTAGTCCTTGAACACAAAAACTCAAGACTTCTCAGTTATTTATTATACATAAATTCATCTTAATGAATATGAACATACAGAGTGGCACATCTGTTCAGGCTACCCACAGTTGAATCTCTAATTTAGACATATTACCTTTCCCATACTTACTAATAAATGATATGAGGGAATAAAAGAGAGACAGGAAAGATCTGTTGTCTGTATCTGCATGTCAAATGCGCTTTATTGAGGCTGCAAATGCCTCAGAAGACTTTATGTACTTGCTTCTTTGACAGTTATGTCATGCGACTGGAAGTAACTGCAAGTGTTGTCAGCTAAATTCAAATCTTTTGTCATATTTATCTTATTGATGTTGCTTCATTTCTTCAGTTTCTGTATGTATACATAATTGTCTATTTTTTAATGTGGTGGCAGCGCCCTGCGGTTTTGAGTGGTAATAAACGATTCTTTTATCTCAACTCACACTTATTTGTATACATATTTCAAAGCCTATAAATCTAACATTCTTTTCCCAGAATGCTTTAGGGCAAACAGCAGAGTCATAACAGTGGCAGCACTTCCTGGGAGAACTCGACATCTAGTGGCTATTGCTTGTAACGGCTTTGCTAAGCAGGGGACTATAAAACAGAAAGACACAGTATATCTACTCAATACTGGCCTGTGCTACATACAGAGTTTGACTGGTTTTCTATGTAAGGAAGGAAGATTAATGATCTGATATGAAAAAGACAAACGAAGAAATGCATATACATATCAAGTATGCACTTGCATGAGTACATGTCTATATACATAGCAGGAATGCAGAACAGTACTGTATATTAAATTAAAATTAAATTAATGCATTTAGCAGATGCTTTTATCCAAAAGCGACTTACATTGCATTCAGGTTAACAATTTTCTCCTAACATGTGTTCCCTGGGATTTGAACCCCCAACCTGTAATATCCTAGATAAGAGGGAAGAAATGTACAACTTAAATCATTGGAAAACCCATACTGATATATGGGAAGGAAGTTAAAGGGTTAGTTCACCCAAAAATAAAAATTTGTCCATCTTCTACTCACCCTCGAAGCAAGGTGTATATGACTTTTTTTCTTTCAGAATAATCCAATCGGAGTTTTGTGCTATTAATTCATGACCAGTGGTTTGTTTTCTTCTCTCTCCGCACTCGTTGCTAACCACAGAGCACTGACGAACCACAACATCCTTGCATGTCTTCCATGTTTATTATGTTTGAAATCTGGATATGTTATATGTATCTTACAAAAATGCATGGATTCGCCACAGGGGGCCTTTATTCACCCCCCGGAGACATGTGAGGGACATTTTATTACAGATACACACACTTTATTTCATGTCTTCTGAACTGTTGACAACAAACACACGCTTACCCCCACTGAAAGGCTTGGAAGAGCCAGGACAGTTTTTAATATAATTCCGATTGGATTATTCTGAAAGAAGAAAGTCACATACACCTAGGATGCTTCGAGGGTGAGTAGAAGATTGGCGAATTTTCATTTTTGGGTGAACTAACCCTTTAAGTAGTGTATAAATGCGTTTGAGACTAAGAAAATGGGGGGTGTTTTGTTCGACATATGCTATCATATTTACATTCCAATTACCAACACTTTGCCATCCTAAATATCCTAATAAAAAGACCCTTGGTTAAAACGTGATTTTTTTAAATTACTTAAAAATTAATTGTAATATAATCCAGGATTGCCTCAACAAACACGTTTCTTCAGTTAGGATACTAATCAGCACGCATTGTGCTGCTCACCGCTGATGGGAGAACTCTGGAAAGTATGAATTTTAATTAAGTGGGAGGGTAGAGTCGCACTGAGACCCGCCCCTAACAGATCGATGCTGCTAACGACCAATGGGGTGTGAGTAGTATTTTTCAGCAGCCAATCAGAGTGGAAACATGTGTTTAGACGCTGTGCACTGCTCTTTATCCGACACGAGTGTGTAGGTTGGTTGTTGTCAGATTGTGCACTGAAGAATTGGCAGCAGCCCATATACAATGTAGTTCTTTACTAGGCTAAGTGGAATTAGCCGTTTAGGACTGCTCATAGAAATTAATATGTTTTTTCAGCCAGAAAAACAATTATAAAATAAAATAACGCATTTTATTAAAGTAATTCGTTTGGGAAAACTTAACTATCATCACAAAAGAAAGTAGCTCACAAGCTAGCGAGTGTGCTAAAGCAAAAGTATTTGCACACAAACTTTATTTTTTGACTGCTAATCGGACGGAAACCTCTGCTGGAGTATCAGCTCTAGGAGTTTGCGAGATTGGTGAACTTTTTAAAGACTTTTGAAAGCACAAAGCGACGGTGGGGATGTCGTGTCGGAATGGAGTGGCCCGGGTGGTTAACGTTAATCAAGGACTGCAGCCCCTCCGAGCCACGGTCCCGTTTCAGCTCCAGAACCGTCCAGCACCGCGCTGCAAAGACACCAGGACAGGTAAAGACCACTAGAAACACGGAGAAGCACTTTATAAAGCCATGGCGTTCATTTACTGGTATACCCAACTGTCCTGTCCATTCTAAAGCTACTTCTTAGTTAGGTGTAATAATAATAATATTGATCATATTAATATTCTGAATGGATAATCTGCAGAAGTCCTGTTATTTAGCTGCTCTTTTCGTGCCTTGGGTGCAACCGTGTTCAAGAAATGTTCCCACAGCACTGAACGACCCCCACCTCATTCCCTACATGTTTCATGGCCCTGGTGCTCACAAAGCATGGCATGGGAAGTGAATAAACATAGCACGTCTGTCTATTAAGTCACTTTTGATGTCTCTTTAAGATGTTATTGTTTGCCTGCACTATTTTATAAACTCTCATCACTGTCTTGGCATGGTCAGCACATAAACAGTGTGTGTCCAGTGCTCAAGGGGTCTGCTTTGCTTCATCTCAAATAATCTGCAGGCACCATCAGGAAAAACAAATCACAGCTGTCACATTACTGCGACCTGTTGATGTACACGAATATGTCAAATTTGGAAACAGTTCTTGCATTGTTTTTGTGCTTCTCACAGAGATCTCTGGTATAAATGCAGGTTTACTATCGTAGATCAGGGCAGGGGTCTTTAACCTTTTTCAGGCCCCTTTTGTTGGTAGAGAGACAAAGCAGGGACCCACGGTTAAATAATCTGTAAATCTGAGTTTTACATATTAAACGTGGTCAATAGTAATGTGTATGGTACAATGTTAATGTATTTACATACTGTATGTTGGTTATGTTTCAAATCCTTTAATTTGATCCTTATTGATTGACAGAGTTGTACACTTACACATTGCATTTTATTTATTTAATACAGTTTATTATGATAATTTTTTTGTATTTAGACTGACATTGATAACCTCTGCCTTGTATTATTGGCAAAACAGCTCCACTGGAATAAAGAAAAAAGGTTTAGAATTAAATTTTTTAACCAAGATGAAATTTTGAAGGTGAAAAACTGAATTAATGGTTTCTTACAAAACGCATTACAATATGTTTTATTTACAACTTTTTGTCTCTTAGTGTGACATTTTTCATAGGTGTCAGGCTGCCTCTGGTATTTTCCATCGGCATATTGTCAGGTTTTCTCAACTAAGTGAGAATACTTTGAAAAGTCTTGTCTTTAGTTTTAGGACAATACGTGGATCACAAAGGCCCATTGATTCTGAGTGCAACTAGATCTTCACAAGTAGAGGAGGTCTTCCACATGGCAGTCTAAAAACAGGATAGACTGACCAAAATAACTTTTTTTATTGTAAATTAACCAAGGCAGTAAACAGCAAATCCCTCTGGTCTCTTAACATTTGTGCTGTTGCTCAGTAAGTCACGTGTGCAGCCCACACAAAACGGGGCAGAAATCTCCACAAACTTCCACAGAACTGAAACACCAGTCATACAAGAAGTTCTGCACATCCCCTTCTCACATTTTGGGTGTTGATTAAGCATTTAGACTCACTGGCAGCATATGAGTATAGTATTTGCAGCTTCAAATCAGTACTGAAAAAGTTCTAATATTTATTTTTTCTGGTCTGATCATGAGCGATCTGTTTAATGAAAGAAAAATAAATGAGCTTGAGCTTCTTTAGCCATCACTGAATTTGGCACAATATCATGGTATGCGTTTCTGTCCTGTGGTTGTGCAAAGGAGCACACAAGCGGTGGCCAGAGGTTTGGCTGAGTTTAACTTTAGTCCTTTTGCCAGTATGCGTATTTTTATATCCTTCCCACTATGCTTGCAGGAGGAGGATATGATTTTGAACTATGCAGCTCATTGGCTGTTTTCATCAGGACAAGAACACGTCTATGTCACATTTCCACCCAAATTCCATTTACACGAAAAAAACAAAACCTGTTTGGGGGCAAATCCAGACTTTTAAGACGTTTTGCATTCATGCACATTTAAGTACATTTGCACCTGATTCTCATTAACATAAATGGGTTAAATGTGACCTGGATTTGTTTTTGTGAGGTTACCTTACATAAACACTCTTGCACCATATCAGACAAAAACCATACGTATTCCTCAACCCTTACAATATCACCATCTCATTCACATAGTCACCCAACCTGCTTGATACCACTCCCTTTCACAGTCACAAAACGGACAAAAAAGTCTCCGTACTAGACAAGTGTGCCTTGTTTAACACCCACCAGTAAACGTTCACCGTCCCAAACCCTTAGAGCCCAGGGCTGGGAGGAGGTGAATGAATCCAGGAAGGACCTGACAATGTTGGAGATCAGGTGTACCATTATTAGTTCCTATGACATTATCAACGCACTGAAGTAATTAACTCGTGTACGTGTGGGAAATGATCCTCTGAAGTATTTTTTTGGCAAGAGACTGATAACTAACTTGTCTGCTGTGTGTTGATGAAGCACCAGGATGTTCAGCATCCGTTACGACAACAGCGTCTATTTATAACGAGTCTTTCATGCATGGACTGTGTTTCAGCATGCCAGCTCACGGAAAAGATTATTATACATAAACATAATCAGAAACATATGTTAATGTCAAAGATGTAGGCACATAGATTAGAGCAAATGCTCATGGGACGCTGGTCTCGTTCTCTCTTTTTGGCAGGTTTTGGTAATTCAGTGTATCTGTTTCCAGTGTAATCAACTGAATCAACGATCAGAGGTCAAAGGTGTTCACTTCCATCTCATTCATCACACTGTTTTTGAGCCGTTTTAAGCCATTGGTACTTTCATTTCAATTAAGCACACTTCTCTCCTGATTCTCATCACTGGAATAGAGAAAAAGTAATGCAAAATAAATTATTACATTATTTAAATTTGAAGTATTTAAACATCATTATAATTTTTTTCATATATAAATTACGTTATTGTGATTTTATTTTTGGTTTTAAATTGGCTTTGTCTGAAGTGGAATACTACTTTATCCTTATCCTTTACTGTCATATTCACTATAGATTGCAATATGTTATCTAAAAATGTTATAAACTGCATACATTTCCAACAGTAGTATGCTAATTCATGTGAGGGGCATCCACTATTCTTACAGGAAGAAATTAGATTTTTGTAACACAGTTCCATGTTAAAATGTTGTATCTTTTGTCAGTGCAATCAAACAAATCAAAAAGGAGAAAGTTAAAAGAGTTCACTATTTGCTTATTGGTCACACTCTAAATGAGCAAAATGCATTGTGGAGTAGAGTATTGCATGCTACGTGTTTATTTTATCTTGTTTTTTTTATTGTTGAATCCATTTATTATTTTAAAAACATCTCACAGTTTTCCTTCTCTCACTCTGTCCTCTCTTTGTAGCCGAGTACAAGACGAAAGGTCGGCCGCCGAAGCCAACCTTACGACGGACATTGTCTCTGGACACACTGGTGGGACCGTACCTTCAGGGAAACTGGCCTAGAGACCCAGAGTATCAGCCTGTTACCTGTGTCAATGACAAGGCCACACAGGTGAGATCCTACCCACACAATTTTTCGTGAACTATTCCTTTTAACACAGGTACTGAGGTGTCAATAGCAAACAAAGGAGATCCTGTCTGACCATGTGGGACTGGAGACTTTACTACTCAGTGAGGAGTTAAACAAACCATTGGTTTGATCTGCCTTATATGAAACATATATAATATTATGGTGAGCGTGAATTCACCAAGTAAAACATGTTCTTGGATCAACATCCTTGTTGATCAGGAATGTCATTCCAATCAACCATTAAGAGTTGAGATATAACTTTTCAGGAAATATCGGTTTTAGGCTTACAATCAGGGTTAGGTGCTTCTACACCTTTGTTAATCAGCTATCATTTCCCTCTGATTTTAGGAATAAATTATGGCTAGGGTTGGGGCTGTGCAAAAAATCGAATGCGATTTTCATGCGTATCTCATCAGTAAAGACGCTCCTGTAATTAGAAGTATATCTCCAGCATGTGCATTCAGATCAGGGTTGCCAGGTTTTCACAACAAATCCTGCCCAGTTGCTTCTCAAAACTAGTCCAAAACTAGCCCAATCGCACTTCCAGGAGTTTCCCCAAAGAATTGCTTCTCGGGGTTAAAATATACGTTTTTTGGCAGGGTTGCCTTGATAAAATTTGCATTTTAGGGGCTAAATATCACATTATTGGTATTGGGGTTGCTTCAAACCATGGACATGAAACACAACCGCAGACTTGGCAACACTGGTTCAGGTGGAGTGGCAGTTACTACACAGAGCCGTACCGACAACTAACACAAAATCGCTTTCAAAATCGACAAAGAATCGCCTGCGATTTAATATCGATATTGTGTAGATTGTCAGTGAATTACGGCTCTGTGTAGTAAATGGTTGTTTTTCATGTCCGCGGGTCTTAGCAACAATTCCAATAACGTGATATTTAGCCCCTAAAATGCAAATTTTATCAAGGCAACCCTGCCAAAAAGCATATATTTTAACCCCGGGAAGCAATTTTTTGGAAACCTCCTGGAAGCACGATTGGGCTAGTTCTGGACTAGTTTTGAGAAGCAACTGGGCAGGATTTATTGTTAAAACCTAACAACCCTGATCTGAGCGCACATGCTGGAGATATACTTCTAATTACAGGAGCGTCTTTACTGATGAGATGCGCATGAAAATCGCATTAAAATTTTTTTGCACAGCCCTAGCTAGGGTTAGGTTTAGGGGTAGGGATTAAGTCTGTATTTTTGGACCGTAATGTTGATCCAGGATCAACAAAAGATGTTGATCCAGGAACATGTCTTTCTTACTTGGCAAAATCACTCTGACCATAGAATTATACACAGCTGTTTTAACATTTGTGTTATTTGCAAAGCATAATTCTGAAATGGTCAGAGTACATAGTGTTTGTTTAGGAAATCTAAAATCAAGCAGTTACTAATGAAAGATCTTGGCTTTGGGGAGAAGGAGTTTGGCAGGTAATGGAAGGAGTTTAGGAAAAGTCAGCCTGGAACGGCAGCCATATTGTTTTTTCCAAATGGTTTCCATATGAGTTCCTGGAGCACCGCTCCTACATGCCTTCTGAGGTTTGCTATATTCAGTCAAACACACAAGTTGAAAGTCTCTCTGCTGGGGCTGTTCATTTTGATTTAGCTTCTTCATTTGTTAAAGGTTTTCCTCTGTTAAAATAATTAATTTAGTAAGAAAATGTCATACTATGGTTGTACTTTTGTTTTTTTTTCACCCAACTGTTTGTGCCGCGCTGCTTATTAATGAGAGTTGTGCAGTTATTATTTCTAAGCAATCAGACATGAGGATATCTCAGAAAGGATAATGAAAAAGTCCCAAAGATTTTTAGGAAGGAGTTTCTGAGCCCATCCAGTCCTAGACATCCAACGCAATTTGATTCCGATACGCAAGCTCTTGATTGGTTGTTTTTTTGTTTTTTGTGGTATTTGGTTCTACTGTTCAGAATTTTCGGGGTTCAAAAGATTTTCTGCCAGAAATTAATATCTTTATTCTACACTGATGTATTACATTTATCAAAAGTGGAAGTAAAGTCATGGATCATGTCACAAAAGATTTTGAATTCAATTAAATGAGTATTTTTCTTTTTATTTCAGTTTCCACAAAAAATATTAAGCAGCACAACTGTTTGCAACAGAATGATTTCTGAAGGATCAGTGTGATGCTGAAACTGCTGAAACTTCAGCTTTGCCATCACAGGAATAATTTAAATTTAAATTATATTCAAATAGATATTTTAAATTGTACAAATATTTCTCATTACTACTGAATCTATTGAATTTTGATCAAATAAAAGCAGCCTTAATGAGCATAAAAAGACTTGAACATTAGTGTATTTAATTTACAATCCATTGTGATCACGTAAAAGAATTTCTCTCTCTCTGGTAATGCTGTGAATTGCACCACTGGAAAAAAAAATAACGGTTCTATTGAGCTATTTCATAAGAGCCATGTCTTTGTGGAAGTGCATAGCAATGCAACTGGGAAACTACCGTTATTTGTTCTTGAAAATGGTAGTTTTATTTATTAGACTAGACATGTAGTTATAACTGCATCAAACCACCTTGTTGGTTTGCTGATTTGTGGGAGCAGTAGTTTGTTTGGATGGTAATCGCTTCCTTATAGATGCTACATCCATGCCTACTGTGCCTCTCAGCAGGTGATCTGCTATGCTTTCACTGATAACCGGTCACCCAAAAAAGGTTTAGTTTAACTTGACTTTCATAGTGACCGACCCCCTCCACCCCTGCAACACATACACACCACACACACACACAATGCACAAGCAAACCCCCACTCACATCCTACTTTTTTATCTTTGTTACATCATGCATTTCTTCCTTGATGAACAAATGCAACCCAATTTTCTAGTGGACATTCAACAGTTAACATCTGTACAGTCTCAACACACTCTCAACAGTCTGCCCATCCCCATCTGACCTCCCGTCCGGTCCACTTGAGCGCAGACGGGGGACTTCTGAAACTTTAGCCAGCATCTAGTGTGCTGCGCATACAGACCCTCAAACTCGATGTCCGTTTATAGGCCTAATCCCACGGCAGCCTGATGTGGGTGGGCGGGCAGACGGGTGTCCAGGCAGAAAGGAATAAGGGCCGAATTTATATTTAAATCAACCCTGCCCCCACTGGGCCATGTGAAACCTGTAGCCACTAAAGAGACACTGTTAGTCCTGATCTTGTTCTCCAGGGGCTGGAGGTGATGACATCTTTTAATATGGCTCTCTTCAACTGCATGTTGTTGCATTAGCATCCCAACTGCACAAGATATTTGTGACCCCTGGCAGAGACAGGGATGGAAGACACATCAAGAGGACACTTTTGGGGTTACGATAAGCTCTGAGATGGAGCTCCGTGATTGGGTCTCTTGGAAAATAATGGTTTGGTGTTTGGCGAAATAGTGTGCACTAGCTGGGCTCCCACTTCTTTTCAGAGTCGGCTCAGTGAGGCCTGGGACTGTAGGACGGGGGTATCATGACTGTATGCATGTGTCTGTCTGTGTCAGTGCACTTGAGGACAGACACGCTTGTGTTTTTCCTCTACATCTTTGAAATGTGTTTCCCTTAAAACTGAGTTTCTCATAATTCTGACTTTTGTCCTCAGAACTGCGTTTATCTCACAATGTCGAGTTATAAACTCGTAATTGCAAGGTTACGTTCGTAATTCTCACTTGTTTACCTTACAATTCTGAATCTCTTTGTGCATGTGCAATGCTTCTTTAAATTACTTCTTGCAATTCTAACTTTGTTTCCACCTCGGAATACAAAGTATTAAAAAAAAAAAAATCTCACAATCCTGACCTTTTAGTTTAATTTTGCAATTACATTGTAATAATAAAATAATAATAATAATAATAATAATAATTCCAAGCTTACATTTTGCCAATTCTGTTTTTATTTTCTACCACTGAATTAAAAAAGTAATTATGGCTTTTCTCACAATTTTGGGATTTCACCCCTAATTCGGTTTACATCTCGCAGTTATGTTTTTGTTCGTTTCTGCCATAAATAAAATAAAAATAGAATTGCAACTTTTTTCATATCTCTCACAATGTGGACACTCCTTAGAACTGCATTTTTATATCTTTCAAAATTGTAAGTGTATATCTCACTGAAAAAATAAATCGGAATAAACTAAATTGCGAGATATAGACTCAGATTTAAAGTCAATTTTAAGTCAATTTACCTTTTTTTTTCATAAAAATCAAAATAAATATGGATGTATTTAAAAAAAAATTAAATAAAGAAAAGCTAATGCATGATGAAACTGAGATAATGAATTTAATCATGCAAGGTCTTCTGATAAATGCAGGACTTGTTACGTTCACTGTGGTCCTGCTCTCTGGTGCTGAATCTTCATGTTTCAGACCCTATGCAACAAAACGCTCAAAGCTTAATCCACCAACTGTTCCCGAGCAGATCTTATACATAATCACAGATCATATTAAATAGCTCATCTGAACAAAGCACCGTATGGTGCAAGTGGTCCACCAGCAGTCATCGCTCACCTCTCACAGCTTATGACTGACCTACATGAGGTATAGCATGACCAGCACATGCACCGCAGGCTTCAGGACGATATCGAATCCTCCCCATGAGACACAGATCCAGATGACAGCGAGAAACACTCACTGGATGAATCACAGGGTCCCTGCACACTGAGCAGTGGATCATTTCGTTAAAGATGAAATTCTGACAAAATGTAAGTAATTAGATTTTTGTTTAGATTTGGTTAATTAAATTGTATTCTAATTATTATACAACAATAATATAATTTAACATATAAATTAATTAATTATACATTATAATTTAGTGATGAGTGACTCCTGCAATGTTTAATATGAACATTTTTATAATATTTGTCTTTATTATATATTATACATTTGTCTATTATATATATATATATATATATAATATATATATAATGACATGAATATAACATATGGTAAAATATAAATAATTTAAATATTCAATTTCTATAATACATGCCAAAAAAATTTTTTTTGTAAATATTATTAAATACCATAACTACAATATAACATTTCATTTAATCATCATCATTATTAAATTAGAATACTACAACATCCTCAAATTTAGAAAAACTTCAGTTTAGTGATAAGTAACTGATGCAGTGTTTAACATGAAAATAAATGTGGTTTTGATTCATTTGGTTTATTATTTAACTGTTGTGTGACTAATGGTTATTATATTGCCATTTATACCTGTGAATAGCTGCATGAAAAATCACATCTGAGGTTCAGCATTTATTTTAGCCAAATTGTGTACTACAGAGGTAGCTTTCCCTCTCCCATTTCCTGTGAGGTTGTCATACTGTTCTCTACGCCGTTTGCAGTGCCCTTTGGACTGGGCATGACTATGACTTGGAATCACACTTTTGATGGCCAAATACTCAGTGAAGTCCATTATTGAGCGACTTGAACACAGCGTGTAGACCCTGACATCTCAGAATGTGTGTACTTGCAGTGAAAGAGCACGAGGTCACGCTGTGCTGGATAAACAGTCTTGAGCGCTGCAGAGCGGCAGATGGGGCCATGACTCAAACTATTAATCCTTTATTACACGCAAGGACGTCTGCGGAGATTCAGCAGGACTGAGCGACTCGCTGACACAGGAATAAAAGTGCACCTGCTTTCAGACAGTCAGCAGAGGAACCAGACACATTTCCACAAATCCAATCATGGACACCAGAACACTTCGAGAAACCATGAATCTACGACGTATTTTTTAGAGAAACTTGTAACCAGAAAATAAAATTCGTGTCATCATTTACTCATCTTTCATGTCTTTACAAATCTGCATTGGAACTTTCTTCTGTGAAACAAAATCTGTTGAGTTCCAAAGTGCTAAAACAAGCACCAAGAAAAAAAGTGCACTATATGCAATGGTATAATTTGACTTGTTCACTATAGTCAAGGTTTTCTGAAGTCGTATGATAACTTTGTCATAGAAACAGTGTGAAACACATTCACCTACAGTCTTTTAGTCTTCTTAAACACATTATATTGTTCATGCATATGAAAGATGGATAGCAAAATTGTCAAGATTTAGAATTCAACTTTGATGCTCATCAGACAGTTTTTCAGAGGACTTGGAATTAGGACACCTGAAAGTTAGTGAAAGGACATGAGAGTGAAAGAATGATAACTTCCCTATGCCTTAAAATGTGGTTGTTTTCAAGGAAGAAATCCTATTTCTTTGACAAAAAACAGAATTTTGTGCTAACATTCTGCCTTAATATGAGAACACTGGGCTCTTCAAAGTAAGAGATTTCTGCTATAAAATCTTCATGGAGTTTTTGTGCAAGACAACAGCACACATCTGGCACAACTTAATCATGCAAATGCAGAATTAAAGAGACTTGTGAGAAGTGTCTTCTACTTCATTCATTCTTAACCTGTGTAGTTTTTCTCTATGGAGCACAAAATAAAATGCTGAGGAATGGCCAGCCTTTTCTATATAATAAAATTCAAAAGCAGTTTGAATTTCAAGATGCCAAAAAAAGCAGTATAATAACGCTATATTCTACATTTTCTTTAGTCATATGATAGCTTTGGCAGAGAAACCATCTGAAACTTTTTTTGTTTTTGTTTTTACTTGAATCTTGTTCCTAAAGAAAATGTTCAATACATGTGAAAACTTGAAAATCATGTTTTTTTTTTAAAGATTTTAAATTCAATCTTTCAGCTTTTAAAGTTTTCAGAGAATTTGGAATATAACATAAAATGTGGACTACATATATGGTGCTTTGCATCTCTTTTGGAAAGGTTTTGAAATGACAAGAGTATATGATAAAATTATTTCATTTTGGGGCTTAAGTATATAATATAATATAATATAAATATTTTGGCTGAACTTTATACTTTTACCAAAAACAGACACTTGTGTGCTAACGTTCTGGTTTACAAGAACCCTGGACTCTTCAAAGTAAGAGATTTCTGCTATAAAACCTTTATTAAAGATTTTTTATAAGAAAACAGCACACATCTGGTACAACTTAGTCATGCACATGAAACATTAAGGAAAACACTGGCCTTCACACACTAAACAGCAGCACACTTTAAAATTGGTGTACTGCCTCAAGATTTCGGCATAAAAATAGAAACACAGGAGATAAATGCACATGGATTAGATCCCACAGGCAGAATTGCAACAGACCATATCATTAAGTGAAAACTACATTATAAATACTGCATTAGTCTCAAAATAAAAATCAAGAATAGACTGCGCGTCCAGCATATAGAGATGTGAAAATCTGGCTCTGTGCTATATTGGGCTGACAGAGGTCCCTGAGAAACAGATTGCCTTGGCTTTCCTGCTGAGGACTGCATCTGTCAAATAACTCGGCGCTTGGCTGAACTATCCTTGCTCGTCCTTGCTTTCTGCCCTTATTCAGAAAATGAAGTGGTGTACTGAAGAGCAGAGCATGATGGGTCTCTATAGGACGCTCATCCTCTTGAGGAGGACACCCACCTCGCGGCCGGACTGCTGCTCTGAGACATGAAAGGCTTCTTTCACCTCCACTTCTTTAAACCTTCATAGTAAGCCATTCATGCACCAATGGGAAGCAGCCATTTCCTTTCCAGTGAGGTTCTTTTGAGGCGTATGATTTGTTGTGCTGATATGAACAACTTCCTTTGCATCAGAGGGCCCTGTTTGAAGCAGCTCAGATGTCAAATGCTTGGATTGCTACATAAAGCGACCCCAAGGTGTATTTGGTCATTTTCAGACATTTTTAAAATGTATGGTTTCAATTGGCATTGGAAATAAACCGTTAAATCAAGTGGTATCTGCCAATAAATGAGACAAGAGTGTTTCCCCAAGCTTAAGATTGACAACTATAGAGGATTTAAGTTCTAAACCTTTCTTATGATTTAAAAATGAAATGAAAATATGTAACAAGCATGCATATGATATATAAATGTATTTATGAACTTCTCTGCAGTTGTCTTTAAAAAAACGCTGAATACAGAAAAAAATTGACAAATTAAAACAAAAATGTTAATAAATTGTAGTAAAAAAAAATAAAGTTTTTTTTAATTCATTTGTATTTTTAAAAACAAAATATGCAACAAGCATGCATCACATACACATTTTATTTAATTATATTTAATTACTTTCTACAAAGGTAAACATTTCTTTGCCATGTTTATTTTGGAAAATACTGACCAAAAAATGAACATTTAAATATACAAAATAAATATTTTTCCCATATTACATTTTTCAAATAATTACTAGAAATATATTACTGAATTAAGTATGAATATTGAAAAATATCGACAAAGTTTATTTCTATCGAATATTTTTTGTTTCCATTTTTCCATTTGTCATTTTTCATAAATAAGATGCAACAAGTACTGTACATTAATTTTGCTAATAAATTGTCTGCTAGAATATTGTAAGATTCGAAATAAAGTTTCTTTGCTATTTTTTTCTTATTGAAAATACTAAATAGTGAAAAATACTTTTTTCAAAAAGAAAACATGCAACAAGCATGCATATGACACTTAAAATAGTAATAATAAATGTATTCGTTTAAAGTTACATCATCTTCACAGTTTTTCATTTTGAAAACATGGAATATTGCACACATTTTTACTGTTAAAGTACATTTTTGATAATTCACAAAGCCTTATCCCTATCGAACTCTTCCACAGTTGCTATCATTGTTACTGAGCACTGAAT